>NW_026623293.1:1201033-1215416 GCF_030028575.1 Malurus melanocephalus
TAACCGCCAATATTTCACAGGAAAGCAGCAAGAAAAAAAAAAAAAAAAAAAAAAACAAACAAAAAAAAAAACAAGACAAAACTTGAAGTTGTGCATCTGGAAGTGAAAAGAAAGGTTCCCCCTGTCCGTGGATATCTCTGAAAAATCACTGCAACTTGGAGTTCATTAAAATACAWGACCAACAAACTAACTAACACTTCATAATAATCCCCTCATGAAGGCAGAAGTCAGACACCTATCCTAAAATAAGATTTAGTTTTTAATGCCAAGACTACCCAACAATATATTCTGTAAACTGGTCAGTTCCATGTTACCTGCCTTGCCTGCCAAAAGCAAAACAGTAAGTGTATGCATGTATATAGTAAACCCAAATGTATATCACACTTTCTGAYACACAACATTTTTTCATTTAAATGTTCAAATCCTGGAACAGTCAAATGGATATTGGAGTAACAGCAGCTGTATAAGAACGGAAAACAAACAGCTTGAAGGATAAACAGTGAGTGAAAGAATGCTACCTGCACCATTTAGCTCAAGCAACATCACATCATGCTAGGCTGGGTTGGTAGCTAATATACCAGTATGACTCAAAGGGTACAGTCTAATATTTAGATTGTATCTTAATCAAAGGAAAGCAATAGTTTATCAGATCAGAGCAGGAAACACATAATGGTATTATTTTATAATGGTGACAGTATTTTGAAGCAAACATTTCCTTTAATAAGAAGCTGTGGTACTAATGGCAGCCCTTGAGCAAAGACATGTCTCTGTATCTCAAAATTTCCCATTTCTACAGCATACTTTAGATGCTGGACAGAGAACCACACTGTGATATTCCTTTATGTACATATGAAACAAGTTCCCTGTGCAATTTCCCTTTAAACAGTCCTTCATTCTTATTACTTTATTTAAAGAGATTTTAGTCTATAATGAAGCTKAATAATTAAAAAGTTATTCAAAAACAAGAAAAGAAAAAATCAGARTAAGACTGGTAAGTTCTCGCAAAGACTTTTTGAATGTTGTGTGAGAAGATGAATGCTCCATCTGACTGAGGAGCTGAAAACCCTAGATAAAGCCCTTCATCTCCCAAGCATCCAGGTGGAATCAAGCCAAGTGTACACTGGGAGTTCAACACGAGAAAAATCAGTGTACAGKGTCAACCAAATGCTCCAASTAGGTACAAAAGTAGCTCACAAGGCTCTACATTCTGCCATAGCAAAAACRTTTCCCATAATRAAAAGGACATTTAATAAAGYCTAACTTTGTCATTAGATCTTCACTTACTTTAGGCTTCCTGATGAGATGGAGGTGTTRGTGGAGATCCTATCTCTATGCACCTTCACCAYTACAAAGTCAGCCAAAACTTGTGCTGGGAACACAGTCCTAACATTTCCAAAGAGGCATCCTACACTCTGAATGGGTTGGACCCACCAAAAAATAGCCTTATCATGTCTACTTGTTGGTTCTCTAAAATCAGGCCACTGAATGAGGTAATGTTAAAGATGAATAGTCCTCTGCAGTCATGAAAGATCAGTATCAGCTTTAGGGGAAAATCCCAGGTTACTCTCAACCACAGCCTCTAACAGCAAACAAAAGGATTTTCCATCTATCTCTGATCTCCAAAATTCTCTTAGCGAACACATAATTTAACTCTTACATCAAAGTTCTTCACCCAGAAACAAAGTTATTTCAGGTAAAAAAGGGTTAACTCACAATATGACATCCCATTTCTTTTTTACTCCCTAGCCACTCATTCTTAGCAATATTATTTTAGGGGAATCAGATTTGTGTTTTGAAAGCTTTTTATCTTTCATGTATTACCTTATGTTTATTATTATTGTTATTATTATTAACATCATGCTTAAAATGTAATAAACAGCTTACAAAGGCAGACAGCCTCATTAATCTCTCAAACCTCCAGAGTACGTCAACTCCTGCATATATTTAAAAAGACATTTCTGTAAATCCTTATCATTACGATACTAAAACTGTGCTGGGAATGTCCACAGGCATTTGAGATGTCTGTTTTAACACCACATCTTGGTATGTCTCAGTTTTGAGGTTTCCTCGCGTCACATCAGACCTCATTGGTAAGAAGAAGTTTTAAAGCATGTACTGATCACACAGCTCTTTGCTGCAAATTAAGTTATTTTTAAATGCAGATGGCATATAAACAAAGTTTTTCACGTATGAGAGGGATTTTAGTTRGTCAACAATTAGTCAAGTAAACCTCTGGGTAAAGTCCCTTCTGCGAAAGTCAGTAATGCGTGACTTCAGGGGGGAGGTGGAAGTGTTGTTTCTAATTACTCTCTTTGAGCAGACTAATTGTAAAAAGATCAAAAATAGATGGTTTCACATCCCATAAAAAAGTAGGCAGCAAATCAAGACCAGCATACAAACAGGCTTGGCTTTTTTTTAAGCACTTGAAAAAAAACTACCCCTCCCACAAGACTCACGTAATCACTCTTGAGAACAATGTGCAAGGATAAGACTTCACAGTCAAGCCATCCTGTCAATGCCCTTAACTGCTCAGAGGATCCAAGAAGCTACAGAGATGTAAGTACAGAAAAGAACTAACTTTTTACATTTTTYATTTTGTCACTGAGCAACATCAAACAATTCCAGAAATATTATTTCTTTTTTTGCATTCACTGGCTATTTTTATGTGGTAGTAAGGATAAATGATTTTTTGCATGGAAAAGGCCCATGGAAGCAATTCTCTGATATTTTATGTTCCCATATTAATATGCTGCCAGTTAATTTCCATTTAAAGGATCTGTTGATCCACAGCATCAGTAAGTAACTTCAAGTCCTTTCTTATAATACAGCCTTCTGATAAACTCAGGGAAACATTTCAGACTGCCTTAATTTAGACRATTTCTTAGCAACACTAATTTAAAGTATACTAATGCAGAAATAACTACTGTAGAAATAGTAAGGGAAGCACTKCAGCACTTAAGTCATTCACTGAACCTCACAGAATACTTTAATAGTAGGAGAGAGACTTAAAACAAATCCGTACTGTGGCTCTGAATGCATAGCTTTGCTCTTATCACATACTCTCATTGCCTATATGAAAACAGCCTTTATTATCAGCTTGAAAACTCCTCAGTCACTCTTCTCATGTCCAAATATTGCAACAGGGCATTTTAAGAATTCAAAATTTTATGAGTTAATTCCTCTTTTAACTTCTTGCACACATTTCTTTCAAGGTTTTTAGGAGGCATTTCTGTTCTKCATTGCAATGACCAAACATCTTTCTCCTTATTACGGATCTTTGTGCCACAAAGCTGAAGAAGTATTACAAGTGATATGATTTTTATATATTTTCCAGTTTAAAAGGACCTATTTTTCCTTTTATAATGGCAAAAGAAGACAGACTGTTCAACAGACAATAAATCAACTATCATTTATCTTAAAAAATAAGAGAGAGTACATGCGTTTGAGCACAGAATATAAGAGAACTCTCTACATTTTCATGACTGCTCCTGAGGAGACAGGAGGATTGAAATTTACCTGGCAATTAGTCTTTAGGAACTCGAATCTCATTCCTTTCTGGTCAAATGTATACATGTAGAGAAAAATATACTTAACACAGAAGCTGTAATCTGAAGCAATAATCACTATAATTAAAGACTGTACCTGTATGATTTTAATATAACTCAGAAAAAAACCCCAGAAACTCTTAAAGTTGTGCATGTTTTCTAGAACTAAAATACAAATGATCATTTGATCCCATTTTCCTTCTGCTTGCAAGAATGTAACTGTTAGTGGGTCCAACTTTTATTTTGCTTATTTGCTCTAGTTTTAGGCTCTTCTCCTTTTTACATTTAGTATTCTTAAGCAARTATAAACTGAAGGGAAGTTAATCATTTTAGCATCAGCACAGCTCTTCACATTAGCATGTGTTTGTGGAAGAGATTACTTATGTTAGATAGCTCTCACACTTTTTCTAGAATAGATCACACTTGGAGAGAGATCCAACAGATAAGAGCAAGATATGTACACTTCAAATTACTTCCACTTTTTCTTTAAATAGTTATGCAGCATTTCAACTCAACTCCTTTTATTTCCATCTCACTTACTGTAGTTTCTATCATTTTTGAGTACCAAACGTAACTGTCAAACAACTGTCATACAAAATGTATAGCAATAGACAAAAGTGGGATCATAAAGAACCCACAGTGTTSTGCACTTGAATATTCTGTTAAGCACTTACAGAATACTGTAATTCTTTATAGCCATTGTTAAGACAATTTAACCAATGAAATATGTACTTGAGATTCTCTCATGTGCACTTCAAATTTGGGTTTACTATGCCAACAAATTTGGTCTATATCGAAGAGGAATAAAAACATTAGCCTGGAAACTCTCTCATCAAAATCAGCTTTGGGTTGTGACCTAAAGACTCAGTCTTCAGGTCACTAGGCTGACTCACTGGCCTTTGGAACACAAAACTCAACAGCTTTTGAAAAACAGGTAAATTAACATAATGCACTAGAAGCATATGAGTGTTAAAGTGTTAGAAAGAAAGAGGAAGCTTCAGGACATGCCTGTCTCTCGCCTCAGCTTTTATTAAACCACGTGCAGTTCGCAGCTTCTAGTCCATACACCAAGATATTATGTACCTTAGGTATATGTTGTTTCTGTATTAACAAAGCGTTCCATTATGTGACTTAGCACATAACTTAGTTGAATCAAGCCTTTTCTCAAACTGAGGAAACACTCTACAATAAAGACCACCCGTATGGTAAAATAGAAATCCAAACAGTAAATATGAGTGGTAAACAGAAAAAAAATTTTGGATTAAGGAAGAAATTAAACCTAGGTAACCACAGCACTGCATATTCCCCACCTTCTACTATTTYAAAACTCTGTAAGACCTACACTGATTATAGCTATAGAGGACTGTAAGGTCAGTGAATCTTGTGGGGAAGAGAAGTCTCTTTCCYGACCATTTCTTTAAAATAATTTATACTATTTTTGCATAGATAAACAACATTATCCCTCAATATTACTTGTCAAAGAAATGTTGTCCATCTCAGAGTGATGAAACCCTGTACAGAGACAGGAGAGATCTTTCTAATAAACTGCTGTGCCTTTCCAAGAATTTATTTAGTATACCTCTTACATAAGTTACTGGACAGACAGACCACGGAGGCATCTTCAAAGAATGAAAATTATAAAGATATACAGAGAAATCACACATTAGATTACAACACACAGTAAAAGCCTTCTACATGTTCCCGGTTCTGCTGAAAGGATGGATGGTGCTCCTCAGCAAAAGCAGGAGATGAGATGTGTGCTAAACTTCATTTAGCACACAGAGAGAGCTTTGTACCACTGCTTGCACACAATCCCAACCCATGTTATCTAAGGTGTAAACTGCAATTGCTGGCTCACTGCTTACGTCTATGCTTCTTAACAGTCCAATATATGTAATWTAATGATACCCCACATAAAGCTCATCACACATGAACATGTCTATGAACCAGAGCTTTGGATTATGTAGTACTTCCAGACTGGAACCACCATCCTGTTCATCAAACACCTTTTACTGTAGGGATTAAACCCAAAACAAACGCATACACATAAAACAAATGACTAATGCCAGTCAGAWGTTTTCACACAACACGAATCTCAAACACCAGCTATTTTTCCTTCTTTGATGAGATTACAATATTGGTTTAGAAAGGCACCTGCACAGATTTCAGACATGCTAGATTTTGTAAACAGCTTACCATGGTGCTGCRATTTTTTCCCCCAGGTGGATGCCATTGCTGTGAAATACCAAGAAACACAGAGAACAGACTAGCAGCTGCCTAGCTAACAAATCTCATAAGGTAATTGGCTAAAGAAATTTGGTGGTCAGAAAGCAAGCACCGTGTTAAGATTTGAAAATGGCAAGTGAAAGAACAATAAAGAACAACCTGCACTGGGCATTTAACATACTGTACTAAACAGTAACATTGACTTTAAACCCACCCAGGCATACGGTCCTTCCAGGTAGGAGCAGAGAGCAATGGCTACTACATTAAGTATGTAAGTGGTCTGTGTCACCAAGTGTTTACAGACTCAGAATATGTGAAAACCTGAACCATCTTCTTTACAATACAKATACACAGACAGGAATTTTCAATACTTCATACTTCTGAAGTAACTCTAAGCATYACTTCTGCATGTAACTCTAAGCCAAAAAAGCTCTGGTACTGTTCCCTAAAATTTTGAAATTGATAAAGGAAATTAATACTATCTTTTTTTCCAAATAAATACTTCAAAGTAGTATCAGTAATAAACCTGGAAAGCCACTGGAGGGCTATTTAATCCAACAATCTAGAAGAGCAAAAGCTTTCGTAGTGATGCTAGAGGGTAAGTTCAATGGTGCATTTGGATTTGGGACAGTAATGGACGTTTTCTCAYAAGCTATTCAGGCACACAGCTTATTAAAACAGAGCCAAGTCCAGCYAGTCTGAGGTTTGCAGCAGTAAGGATGTACCATTCTACATTTTTTTTCTCCAATAATGCAAAACTCACAAAAAGTATTCAAAATGTTCTTTTTTTAGATGCATTCTGGGGAGGCTGTCATATGCTGTATGTATAACAACTGGATCATGCAGGATTGCTGCCAAGAAATAAACAGCAACCTGATACAAGGAATAGAATTTTTTTTAAAAAAATCTTATCTYACTTCATAGTCTCAGATACATTTTAGGAAGAATTTTTTTTTTTTTTTTAATGGAGCACTCTCCAAGACTGACAAGAAAAGATGAAATACCTGCTGAGGTGAATGGAGTTCATCCAACAACAATTAGAGTTCAGACATACAAGGAAGTTACCACATCTTAGGTGACGCACATTATGGTGGATGTTACCAACTTTATCATTTGTTTGGGCCACAAACAAGACACCATCTCTCTCTGCCCATTTTTTAAAACATAAATCTATTCAGGTAATGCAGTACCTAAACACCTTGGTGACTAAGAAAAATGCCCACACTTACCTACAGATAGAGAAAACAGTAATAGTCATCTAGAGCATTGTAAAATGTTTCTTGCATTAACAGTCAAAGTATTTTGGGGATAACATAAGACCAAAGAGAACACTTTCTGCCCCAGGGCTGACTCCTACAGCAGGCAGAAGAGACAGCCAAGGAGCRCAGCTTAGCTGATGAGCACACTGCTCTGGAAGATCCATGAGCTCTGCTCCACCAGCTTCCTCACCTGTTTACAGCCAGTTTTTTCTCCCAATGTATATCCATGCTAGCACCATGAACAGACACTAACACTATCTCAGCTAGGACTCCTCAATTTAGCCACTCTTACATGTGAAAATGAACATCCTATTTTGCACAAGTTCTAATTTATTAAAGATCCAACTTCATAGCATAAAATTAGGTAACATGCAATGTATTAGGTAACATGCAATGTATTAGGTAACATGCAATGCAACTCTACATCTGATGTAAAAAAACACGTATTTTACTGAAATTATAAGCTTTTCCTAAACCATAGTTCAATGTATGTATAAAATAGATACTATACGTTTTACAAATGTTTATAGAAAGACATATGAATGGATRTGATAGTTATGTGCATTATTTTTGAGCCAAAACTATTACAACTTGAAAGCAAAATAAAATTATGTACTTAATATGCTGTAGGTTGTTACTGCAATTCAACAGTTATCACAGATCTTAGATTATCCTTCCCCAAAAATGTTGACAAAATGATTTCACCTAAAATTCAAAAAAGAGATTAATAGAAGACGGATGTGATGCTGGGAATGTGAACAAGAATCAGAAGCATTTAAGTATCAGAAACAAAACAAAATACTTAATTGGGTCATTTCCAGGTGCCTACACAAATCCACAGCATTTTAGGCAAAAAGCAGCCTGTTACACTTAAGTAAAACAAATGCCATCCTAAACACTTCTACAAGGGAAAAGACAGGAGGAAAAYGTCTCAGAACTACCCTTAGGGTAGTAGCTACTGCATCAATCAATCACCAAACATACTAACACCAAGACAGCGTGAACAATGCAGAATTAACTAATATAAAATTACTGACATTCTTAAATCTGTGCTACAGCTGGAGTTGCTATTTACCAGAGTAGTTCCTTTATTCAAGTCACAGAACTCCCACTTCAGTGCAACATACAACCCTGAATGCAGTATACCCATCTCCTGACAGTATTTACTTCACAAATAGCTAAGAATCAGAACACTGTACCTCTATTGATCAGAAATCACTCACCCGTCTTCCATCCCATCTAGGGAATGCAGCAAACACAGACTTAATGCACTACCTGGAAGTTAAATTTCTTCCTTGAACATGTAATAGAACTAATTTGCATATTATAATGCACATCATCCACTATCTKCAGGTTTACTGTTTACAGAGAACCTTACATACCCTCACTAACCCTGCCAGAAGTCTGATCAGACAAGCTTACAATACAGTGTGTGATGCAGGTACATCAAATGTGAATGACCTGAAATAAGGGMAATCTCCTCAAACCATGAAAGATGACAAGAAACTTTTAATGCTTTTACAAATCAATAAAAGGATAATGAATGCTTTCTAAAATGAGTAATTTAAACCCCTTAAAACTGAGAGGTATTTCCCAGAAAGACGTTTTTGAAGGGCAACAGGTTACAGTTGCTTGTAAATATTGTGTGTTGAAAGAGAGATCCTCAGAAACAACACAGACATGTTAATTAAAGGTACAAGACAGACAAAAAATTCCAGTTGCAACAGCTTTTATCTTCAGATARTATTCTGTGTTAAAGCAGAAGCAATCTTRTTTTGACTGCTGTTTAAATCCATAAATAGTGCCTCAAAGACCCACCCTTTTGTAGAACAGCTGCTTGAGGAGCAACATGAGAAGCCCCATCCTTTCTTACATTTATGCTTACACTATACAACTGTCAGGTAACAGCAGACCAAAGAAATGTTTGCACTGAAAGCAGTATCAACAGGATAGGGATTTTTCAATTTCTGAAACTCTGCTGGATATTTTTTTAACATGTTCAAGTCCACCAAATCACTGCCCCTTTGTAACTCTTCTATGCTATTCATGACTGCACAGATGAAACAATTTTTAAAATCTACTAAATTGACAAAGTGTAAAAATGTTTCACCTTCATTCTCTCTTTAACAGCATCACTACAGAGTGATTAAAGCAGTACTCTTAAGAATTTATGTATATAACAATATTTGAATTAGATATCAAAACCATTCTTAAAACTAGAATTAAGCAAGTTGAGTTATTAAGGTTGGAAGCTATGATCTTWGAGGTCTTTTCCAAGCTAATTGATTCTATTATAAAGATTCTATTATAATGGCAATATGACAAGAATGCTGAGAAAAAGAAGTTCCTCTAAACAAGCTAAAGCATCATAATGTGACTTGTTAGAAACACAAAAACTCCCTAAAAATTAGCTGAAACATATTTAAAGCATTTTTTTTCTGCTTGTCTGACCTTTGGGGACTTCATATGATGCTTTATCATATAGTTTCTTCAGACTCTTTTTAACCCTCAGATTACTTTAAACAGCATCTGAGCATCAATAGAATTCACTTTTCAAATACATTTATGTCCCTGGTTTATTACACTGCCCCCGTCTGATTTTTTTCATTAGAGAAAGAATTGGGATCAAAACAGAAAAGCCAAAAATAGGCATCTGTTTGTTTGTTTGTTTGTTTTCAGACAGTCTTGAAAAGTATTTCACAGCAATGAAGTTTCCTTTCAGTTTTTTTTGGTCTTATTTTGCAACAGAGGTTGTCCACCATTATGCAAAAGAAGTTTATCTACATTTATTACAAAATGTTCACTTTTCTTGTTTTTTTTGTTCATGTTAGGTCAACTGAGCTTCCTGCAACAACAGTGGAAGCAGAAATGGACACTTTCACAGCCTCTGAGAACAACAGTTCCACCTGTGACTTATATGAGCACAAAGACACAGCACGGATTTTACTGTCTGTCTTCTACGGCTCCATCTTGATTCTTGGGGTGCTTGGAAACACCATTGCCCTCACTGTCATCTTTAAAAACAGAAAGAAGATCAATTCCACTACCCTCTATTCAACAAATCTCGTCTTCTCCGACCTGCTGTTCTGCATTGCCTTGCCAACCAGGATAGCCTACTACGCGCTGGGATTTCACTGGCCGTTTGGAGAGGTGCTRTGCCGAATAACCGCGCTCATGTTCTACGTCAACACCTATGCAGGAGTAAACTTCATGACGTGCTTRAGCATTGACAGGTTTTTCGCTGTTGTCCACCCGTTCCGATACAAGATCAGAAGGATTAAATATGCCAAGGGCATTTGTGTCTTTGTCTGGTTTCTTGTATTTAGTCAAACTTTCCCATTACTTATACAATCCATGTCACACGAAGAAAAAGAAAGGACTACATGTATGGAATATCCAAACTTTGAAAAAATAGAACATCTACCATTTATACTTCTTGCTGCCTGTTTAATAGGGTACCTCATTCCCCTGGGGATTATACTATTTTGYTACACTCAAATCAGCTGCAAGCTTTTTCAAACAGCAAAAGAAAATCCACTGACTGAAAAATCAGGGATAAACAAAAAAGCCATCAATACAATCATATTTGTAATTATAGTGTTYGTCATCTGCTTTACCCCTTATCATGTTGCAATCATACAACACATGATCAAGAAACTTCAGCAAGAACCCTCATGCACTGAAAACAAAATTTTCCAGAAGTCACTCCATTATACTGTATTTCTGATGAATTTTAACTGCTGCCTAGATCCTTTCATCTACTTCTTTGCATGCAAGGGATACAAGAGAACTGTACTGAAAATACTCAGACGACAAGTGAGTGTATCAATTTCAAGTGCTGCCAGGTCACATCACGAAGAAAGCTCGCGTGACGTGGGAGAAACGCAAATGACGGTACTTGCTAAATCTCCCAATGGAAAGCTACCTGAAAAATAAACTCTGTAATATATCACAGTGGGCCAAGACTAAAAATCCAGGGTCCATTGCAAAAACTCTTAGTGCTTCCCATACAGCAGCTTAAGTAAAATTCTGTTTCTCAGGATGTCAGGGAATCAAGGAGTGATGGACTGAAAAAGAATTGTCACAGGACAGCAGGAAAATTCAGCATTATCATCTTCTTGCTGTATCCTTTTGACTGACATCTTATTTTTTCCAGGAAATATGCGTCATTGTGAATGTTCAGATTCCATGCTGCACATACGCATGCCTGGATGTTACTAACTCAAGCAGAGTCAATTTACAGYTTGGATTGAACACAAATATAGCTTACAATTCAGACCAACTGCAACCAGAATATCTGAAAATTTCAAGACCTCTAGCTGAGCTCCAATTACAGCAACGGTTTTGTTGGCCCAGTCAAGCAAACAAAGGAAAWCAAATTTTGAGATAAAATGGACAACTTCTGCACTCATTTGAGTATGACAAGTACCTAGTTTATAGCCCTTTGGAGGSGAAACTGCATTTTACAGTATTTGGTGCACAAATGCCTTGTTGGACAATTCAAATAGAAAACATTGCCAAATATAACACATGAAAAGTTAATGAACTGYTTGGTTCTCCCCAACACTGAACATCTCCTGTATGTTAAATCACTCATCTTCACAAGGTGTATTATTGCTTTACTCCTTTTCCTAAGGGAAAACTTTCCTTTCTAGTGTGTATTGTAAAAAATCTCCCTCTACTCCTGTTGTATATAGATTATTTATAAAYACAAATTGAAGCAAGAGACTGTAATATGAAAACAGCATCATTTTAGTTTAAAGAACAGTGATACAGGGTTCTTCAGAACTTCTGCTGAAGTCAGACATGGACACAAGACAAATGTTTTAGAAACCTGAATAAAAGTTCATAGTTGAAACCACCAAAAAGTAAATTAATGGGTTCATTCTGATGGTGTGAGATGGCTACCTCTCTTTAAGCACTGTTTACCTGAGAGATCAATAAATGAGAACAGCAGAATTGGCTGGGAAAAAAACAAGCTYTCCCTTCATGCCTTCATACAGCATATCTGGGATCCCTTCAGGCACACTGAAATTGGCTCAGGAAAGAGGCCAAATGACTTAAACACATCCTGCTGGAATGAGCTCAATACCAGCTGAGAATCCAGGATGTAAGCCCTGGGTTCCTGCTGATGTGCCCTTCCGTCACGTTTCAGTTTCCTTCCCTACTTTATTTCTGGCCCCTCTATCCTTTCTTTAGTGTTCCATCTTATTAACATACCTTCACTTGCCAACACAACTTGGTAAATCCACCAGGAGGTTGTGATGGAAAATTAAAGAGTGCCTGGTAATTATTAGTAAAAGCTGTGCCAGGCATCAGAATCAATGTTATTTAGTGCATCTGCATCTCTCTGACATTGAGGTGGTACGGGAAGTCAAACAAACATAGTTACATTTGACATCTTCGCAATTCCTTCCTTCCTCACGTGTTGACCTCTGCCTACCTGCAAACATGGAAAGGTTGTATCTGAAGAGCAGTACGGAAATATTAGATTAACAATGACATTTTTATGGCAAAGAAACCACAACCCCCTCCCCCCCTATGTTTCATACCACTTAGACGGCCAAAATTTGGTTTCTAATTCTAAAATTATGTCTTTTCTAATTCTAAAAGACACCATGCAGCTACAGAAAAACAGCACATGAGGAATAATTTTTATCAGAAGTTCCTCTTAATTCTGTATGTTCTAGTGGTTCTGTTCTTGTCAGCTTTTTTAATAAACTATTAAAGAATATTATTTAAGAATGTGTTCCTATTGGAGTAARCAAATGGTAACCAAACAAAATCACAGACAGACCACTCATGAATATCTAGAAACTGTAGAAATAAAATAGTGCATTATTAACATCACACTACTACACRCTTAATTTTATCTACTAATGTCTAGGTTTTTTTGGGGTTTTTAGTATGCATTTCATCTAACCATGATCATAAAATCTTAAAGACCAGAAGTCTTTTTTTATATTTGCCTGTAAAATATAACTTAAATATGTATTAAAACACCACATACTGCAGATAACCACACTTTTCTAAATGAAAACAAAGTGAAGATCTCTATGAAAATCTTTCTCTATCCCTATTTTCTCACATTAGTAATTCTCTTATTTTCAATATTAGACTTTATTTCTAAATCACATCAACATTCCCACACAGWTAACTTTAAATCAAAATACTGCTTTTGCTCTTGCATGGGTCCAGTTAGATATGGGTTTGAGAAAAGCTTTTTTTCCTCCTTATTTCAGTATTTCTCAAACACTGAAGAAACCAATAAAACAAGAACCTTTAAAAGCYACGACAAGCTCAGTTTCCTGAGCATGCCATGCCATGCAACTTGTGGCTTGAAGCAGTACAAGCTTTGCAAGAGAAAGTAAGTTTTTTCTCTGGGAAAAGCTTTTCATACATTTTAAGCAATGGTCCCTTCTGTGTGAAAGGCTGGTAAATGGTCACACAGACCTGGGGCTCTTTCACACTTTTCACATACAAATAAAGCAGCTGACAAGGAGCAGTAGGTTCAAATGGCTTGCTCATTGTGAGGAACTGACTAGAGCTTTTCAGAAAAAAAGGGTCTGTTTGGAGGCTGAAATCTAGTCAGGATCTTGAAGGCTATGCAAATGAGAAAATAACAGAATATCTTTTATCTCTACATGTTGGAGTTTCAGGCTAGGCAGCTGCTAAGAGGATCCCAACTATGTGGAATCCCAGTACTAACACTGCATGTCCACTGCTGGCATCTCTCTCAAATCTTATCTGGTAGAGAATGTAACAGAACACATAGGAAGTAAAAGCTAGGATGGTGGCCAAATGGTACATTTCCCCTGTCTCTGTCCAAGTCCAGAAAAGAAACCTGGATAGAGATCTGTTGTCAAACCCATAACCAAGTAAAGGTGCACCATGTGAAAAATCCCAAAACACACACACACTTCCAGCCGCAGAGCATCTAGTACCTTCAKCTTTTCTTTTGTTGCAAACACAAAACTAAAGAGTAACACTGCAAGTACCCTTAGCTGCCTGGGGCTCAAAAGCATTGCAGATGAACAGAAGGTGTGGAGATAAAGAACACAGTCTCCTGTGGCTTACAGTCCCAGCAGAAGAGGACAGGTATCCCCAGGGCATTGCTTCCTGACTCTTGTCTGTGGCTCTGAAAGCTATGTAGGTGAGCAACCTGTYAGCAACATGGTCATCTAGCAAAAGACAGTAACAGCAAGTGTCTGAAGTGGTAAACATATTACCACAAATAACATGGCTCCTGAAGGTGGTTAATGACTCCTCTTAAATCAGCAAACACATAAGTGTAAAAAAAAAAAAAAAAAAAAAAAAAAAAAAAAAAAAAAAAAAAAAAAAAAAAAAAAAAAA
>NW_026623293.1:1215421-1231724 GCF_030028575.1 Malurus melanocephalus
ATATTGTTCTGAAACTTAAAAGCTTTTAGGTAATCAAGCAACGCAGAGACTCCAAGAAAACTATGAAACAGCCTGCAGCATAGCAAAAMTAAATAGCATGCAGCTGAAGAGAAGACAGGCTTTGCCTTATATGACCAGTTTTGGAGGAACTGAAAAGCAATGACATACTCTGTTCTCTTCTATCACCACGTCTGTGGTACAGAGCARGGGAACAACTAAGATAAACTAAGGTTTGTATTCAGCAGTATCCCACTGTGCTGGCTCAATACAGAGGCAGTGTGTCAAAAGACACAAGAACTAGGTGAAAAACAACAAATTCATCTGAGTGCAATATTTCCTAATACAGTCTTGGCTAATCTGCAGCCTGCAGACTAAGACTGTGGTACAAAATAAATACGAAAAACTTTGTCAAGCTGCAACCCTTCTCCAAAGAAAAACGGGAATTACTGCTTGTGTAGTAAATGCTAAGATATATTTCCTCAATTTTTTTCCCCTCAGAATACTCCCTTAGCTTCCTGCAATGTCTAACTTTGGACTTCCTGAGACAGATGTCTCATCTTTGCACATGACAGTCCTCAAAAATCAATGTTTTCTTCCATTAGCCTGTCTGGTCCCTCTYTGAACTCAAATAAAATGTCTGTGACTGCAGTGTTTTGCAGCAAGAAGTTGCACAGAATAACTACCCATGGTGTCTGGAGCCATTTTTGTTCACTTGTGACACCTGTTAGTTTCATCTGAAGTCCCTTGTTTCTTGTACCCGAAACMAGTGAACATAGTGACCCCTTATTAACCCTGACCACATTACTTGTGATTTTACAGACCTGCATCAAATCTCCTTCTTTCAAGCTCTGTCAAGAGACAAGACCCCTTGTCTCTTCTCCTGTGAACCGACAGATAAAAGCTATTCACCACTTCATTCAAACTTTAAAGGAAGGAAAGAAGGCAACTGTGAAAAAARAATGGGAATCCAATCACATTCAAGCTGTGTGGCAGAAGAGAAAGGGGTATCTCTATACACATGAGATCAACAGCATACTGAGATACTTTTCCTACCACATGAGCAGAAAGATTCTCTAAACTAGGATCTTGCCGCATGACTGACAAGGATAACTTGCTCCAATGCACAAATAAGGAAGAACTGGACCTCAATGGGCTGGAAAAATGGACTCACATGAAMCTCATGAAGTTCAGCAAAGCCAAATGCAGAACCCTGCATCTGAGTACACAATAACCGTACAGAATACTGCAGGCTGGGCATGATCTGTTTAGAAAGCAGACTGGCAAAATGTCTGGGCTCCTGGTGGACAAGTTAAAGAGGATTTAACAGTATGACCCTCTAGCCAAACATGTATGAGACTGTTCAAAGAGAAGCAATCTTTCCCCTCCATTCAGTACTTGTGAGACCATGCCTGGAATTGTGTACCAAGTTTTGGGTTTCCCAGTACAAGAAAGATACTTGGSATACCAGAACAAGCCCAGCAGACCACCACCAAAAAAAATACTGAAGGGGCTTGCAGCACATGTTACAGGAGGAGAGGCTGAGGGAACTGAGATGGTTCAGCCTGGAGACGGAAGCCTAAGGGATGTTATTGCCATCTTTGACTGCCTAATGGGATACAGAAAAGATGGCAATACCCATCAACAGGCACAAGTTGCATCAAGGAACAATTAAACAATAAAAAGCATTTTTTCATGAGGTTAGACAGACATGAGGAAATGTTGCACGGAAAGCCTTTGAAATATCTGCCCTTAGAGATACTCCAAACTTGATTTGACACAGCCCTGATGAAACTGGCACTTACAGGGCTGGGCAACATAATCCCCAGTGGCTCCTTTCAACCTGCATTGTTTTATGACTAGCAAATTGGTCCAAGTTAGGCAAGAAAACAACACGAAACTCAATGGCCTTGTACTAAAACTAGCAAATTACTTAACTTTAAAATCTTTTAGTCTTGTCCTCTACTTAAACCCTTATCAAAATGCTGTCATTAGCATCCTCCTAAAATAAAAGAAAGGTCAAGACATGGCATAGATTTCTTTCCACAAAACTGCATTCATTTTTCCTCACTGCAAAAGTATGAGTTTCTCCTCTTCCTCTTTTGTTTTCCTCAGTTGTGAAAGATGTTGGGCAAAGAGCTACACTAAAAAAAGCAAGTTTTGCACCTGYTGGAAGGCAGTAACACTTGTGGTTATTCTATCCCCTCCAGAAAAGTGTACATTGTCTTATACCATGCAAAAGGAGAGCTCTGTTTCTCCCTCTAATCAGCTAAGCTTAGCAGTTTCATCCTTCCTGTGGACATAACTTTCGAGGGAAGTTGTGGTTAGTTTAACTCCTACTTTAAATATAGAGATGCTGAAGACCGGTAATTCTCAACTTACAGCCTGAAGAGCAGCCAGATAGTGTTTTATTGGCAGCTACTGATACTAAGGGACTAAGAACTTAAAATCTTGTAGCTCTGAAGCATGGAAAGTAAGCTCTGAAGTATGGAAAGTTACAGCAATTCTGTCTAGAAGTAACAATGACACATCATTGTCCCCAGCTGGACAGCGAGATGAAGCTCCCTGGCTAGCTGCACGTATGGGGCGTTTTTTACGAAAAGGGACAACCGAAGATTCCTCACAAGTTATCAGACTGTAAATACAACTCTGGATCAATTTTTTTTTTGTCTTTTAAAAAAATAAGTACAGTGTATTTCTAATGCCCGCTATTCAAAACAGTCCGAACACCCAYCAGAATCTTACTTCTTCATTCACTSAGATGGCGGCAAACCAACTATTTTAATCTTCCAATTGCAGCTACTAGGAAATCATGTAAACTGAAATTACTGATATAACAGATTACATTGTATTAATTTCATTAAACAAAAGGGTTTTGTGCTTTAACTCYTTTTAACACACAAGCTAGAACAGAAGCTTTAAAACTAACACACTCAGATGTCAGGTCCAGAACTAATGACCATAAACACCAGGGATGACTGTGAGATGAGCAGCTCATGATTCTGGGTACAGCCAGGCCACATCTGTCCCTTCTGGCTGTTCTCTTGCACCATTTCAGCTGTTCAGACAGCACTCAGATCCCAGGCCCTTGGCCATACCCAAGAGCACAGGGAGAGCTGCCCAGAGCAGGCAAACCTACAGAGGCCAAGCTCATGGCTGAGAGCAACCAGCTGAGGACCACTGCAGATTGAGAGCCAGAGTCAGGGAAATGCCTCCTCATTTCTGAACTGGTTTTACTGCCTCCATAAAAGGTCTCTATTTCCTTCACTGCATGAGGAAGCTGAACTTGGAAAAATTAATTCCTCTGGCTACAGCTTTGCCTTCCTAATAGTGTGGCTGTGGGTGACATGGAGGCAGTTATTGTACAGCTCACCATCTCTATTTCAGCAGTCAAACATCACTGCCTTCACAATCCCCTTCTTGTGTGGCAACTTAYAAATTCCTGCTAAAATTAAGTGATTAATGATCAGAGTTTTGATTTCAAAATGCCCACAAAAAAAAGATTTTGGAACAGAGTTCATATAAYGAGTTCATACCATACCATTTTAACTAAAGATGAAGTCTCATTTTCATATGGCCCAGATAAGGTTTTCACAACTCAACAAGTTCTCAGAAATGTGATTCTAATGCTCTTTCACAAGGTACCACTTTCTAGTCCTCAACAAAAAACAGGAAACAAGTGTGCCTCAGTGGCTGCCAACCCACGAGTAGAATAAGGTTTTGGTACTCTCTTTTCATAGAGTTACTCAACTTTGTAAACATCTCTAAAAAAGGCTTAAGCAAGTAAAAGCCATGATTCACTCCATCTCATCTGATGATACAACACAGCTGCTCACAGCAGAATTCCTCCACGCACAGGATGATGACAGCAGCGGCCTGGGRAGAATGTCAGGGTGCACCAGCAAGACACATAAAGAATTCTGTGAAGAGGCAGTGACCCACATAACCACTAGCTGAGGTGCAGGCCTCTGTATCATGCATAGGACACAACCACTACTGAATCAAGATGCACCTAATCAGTAGTATAATTAATCACTATGTGCACAGACAATACATAATTACCAATGTGTAATCAATGCACAATTAATTTTAAGTATATGTATATAATGTAATGTCTCGTTCACATGCAACAGTTTTGGGAGTACAGCTTTATTGATGAAGTAAGAGTGTATATTGCTCAAGGGGCTCTCAAAAGCTATGCTGTCACTCCCAGCTGGATTCTGTCAACAACTGGTCAATCTGTACTGTAAGRAGACCCTGGAGGAATACTAGTGATGCCAGAGCTGGTGAACCTCACTACAGATGGCACCTGCATCATGTGCTGCCCCTGACCTGAGGTCCAGCCAATGCTGTAACATCTCATTGTTCCTAGCATCAGAAAAGATGAACAATTTCATAACATGCTATCAGCTTTTCTAAGCTATTAATGAACAGTTATCTGCCTTGCAAGTATTCATGCTTTTCTCACTGGGATCCAGTCCACTCCTTGATGYAAAATATCTCCTTGGTATTTTATTTATCACTTTTCCAGCTATGAATACCAGCAGGATAAGGGATGAGTTGTAATTTCTTTTCTCCAAGGAGGAGAAAAGGTCTCATCAAAATRGTCTTATCAAATCAAAAAGACCAAAGCAACTAAGCTAAAAAATTTAAATAAATGAATTTTCATTATGAGCAAAATGAAATAAATAATGATAAGGCTTCATGGAGAATAAAAAAAAAAAGGAACAAAAACACAAGCAAGTTACTCGTCATGGAAAACCGAACAGTGAGCTATCCTAAAATCTGTGAGTGAAAATTAAACAGTATTCCCTCTGAGAAAAACTGTAATCAAGCAGAGGTTGTAAGAAAACAAGGAATTGTAATATGAATTTGAAAAATCTCCCACCTTTTATGGTGTAGGGATGGTAAAAACCACACAAAAATGTAACCACCAATTAATGCTACAAAAACTTGTGAAAAAATGGCTAAAATTTTTTGTGATTCCTGTGCTTCATATATAAAAGCTTAAATATCAGTGTCAAAAACTCACAAACGCCTCAAAAGCTAAATAATCTTGTGTTTTCTTTGCTCAAAACAAATTGGTGAAACAAAAATCTCCCCAAATTAAAAAATATCAATTTTACTATTTGAGAACTCTTATCTGTGCTTCCCAAAAATCTCCAACTGTTGGTCTTTGGTAACAACATCAAGAAATAAAATACTGTGGGCAACATCAAAATTTGCTCTCCCCATCTGGTTTCAGTTTTAATGTTTTAATACTTTTCAATAAGCAAAGTTTACCAGCAGAGTGGGTCAAATTCTATTCAAATTAATGTTTTCCACTCTTGATATATACCTGCCTCTTACAAAAGCTGGCTGTATGGAGAAACAATTCCTGACTAAAATTTCGGGTTTTTCTTTGAAGTATATTATTGCAGAAAAAGCAATGCCAGGTTTTATTTTTTTTTTAAGTTTTGTTGCAATACAAAAGATAGCAATTTAACCTTCCCCATCTTTCAATTTTTTTAAAAAATAAGTTCACAACATTGAGACATTGTGYAACTCAGTAGCATCACTTCCCCCTCTGCCCAACTCAACCCAAACTTCATTACCATTTGTTTGCTCAMACATAACAAGAAAAAAATGGAAACTGCCTCACCAAAGCATATTTCTCTCTAATCTGCTGCTCCGATTTTGATAGACAAATACCAAACACTTAGAGAGATACAACGTCTCATCATAATAGTCACATTGGGGAGTTACTTCACAACAACTACAGCTTCTGTTAGCCCTTGTTTAAAATTATCCAGTGCAGAAATCCAATTACAGCTCATTTATCTTCAAAAAKAGTTAAGACAGCTGGCATTATTTAGCCAGGTTGGCAGAGACATGTGATGTTTACCTCCATAAACTGCTTAATGACTACAGAGATGAATCCTGCTGCAGGGCAGACCAGTTTCCAATCGCAATATTGCACTCAGTTCACAGATCTCTAATCATGCTTGGTACTTTCCACCTGACAAAAGCAACTAAATGGCAAGTGACTGCCTGCAATTATAAATGCCACTCAGTACTCTCATTACGCAAATGCCACTCAGAATTTGGAAAGCACAGCTCATTTCAGAGGAGCCCTTCAAAGAYACAGCATCTTGCTTCCAGACACATTCAATCATTGGTAAAATTCTTGACTTTTTGTCAAATTACCTCCCACTGCTTTCATCCCTCAAATACTGTTACTGTTACTGAACATGTGTGTGCCTTTCTGAGAAGCACCACAGCAGATACACTTTACATCCCAGCTGCAAGAGATAAGTACCCTAATAAAYGTGAAAATGGAGCATTGCCACATTTCAAGAACATGCTCAAAATCCCCAGCAAATCTTGGCACCACTTCAAAAAAGCCTGATTATCCATTTGTTATTATATCTGATATCTTGAATGGTACAACTTTGTATGGGGCAGAGCTTTCGGRTGATAATGACTTCCCTTATTATTAAAACCAGGGCTTGGTGTGACACGCCACAGAGAACCCCAGTTCAGAGGTTAAGGACTTCTGCCCACCTACCCTYCTCCTGTGTCAGGGGTTACTGACTCTACAGCAATGCATGCCTTAACCTCAGGCACCTGAAGCTGGGCTGATATAATCAACTGTGAACTTTGTGGTACAGAGCAATGGAAAGAGAAAGTCCCATTCTACCTTCCAGCTACATGTTTCCATCACTTTCCTCGTGCTGATGTTGGTATTCAGCYAACCAGAAGTGAGCAAGTTTTAAAAACTTAAGCCAGTGGGAAATGATCCCTGAAAAAACATAAATGTATAGTTAAACATTATTTTATCTCCTGATAACCACTTCCTGTAAGAAGTCAGATGACTTGTGCTGCAGGCTTGGATAGGAAAATAGAGGCAGGAGCCAATTGGTTGCTCTTAAGCAGCAGCCTACACTTCAACCAGCTCAGCCCTGGTACAAAACTGCACCTTCAGCAGGTGAAACCAAACCACATGGGCTTGTTCTTGCTGCCTCCTGTGCAAGGCCTTGGCAGAGGAGTGGAGAACACAGCTGGGAACCATGTTTATGGTTTGAACGAGTACCACTCTTTCTGTTAGYTGAATGTGAGCCAGAGTCCTCCTCAGTTCAGGTGTCTCACACTCCTTTACCCTGATAAAGATGATATGGGTATTTTTTGTGTACCATTACTCAGTCTCTTCTGCCCTGCATATTAAGATCTTTGTATTTCCCTCAAGAGTCTAAATACACTAGGTCTCATACACTAATCTTATCCCCTTWTTTTTTTCACCTCTTCTCACTCCTATATTAAGCAGAAATTACCTTAAATGAGTCCCTGCTATACATACTTGGTGCAAGATTTTTTTTTTGAGGGGGTAAATCAATCACAGTGGGGAAGTGCTTTTCAAAGCACTTAAGGGCAAAGACATTTTAGCTTAATGCCAGAAAGGAGGACTCCTGACTGTCTACTCCCCTTGTTTGAACATATTGCGGAAGGAGTGAAACACACTCCATCATTTCCATTTGCTTATCTCAAACTTATGACACAAAGAAGGGACTCAGAAATAGATGTGAAGATGGAGATATGCATGTAAATAGTACATCCCAATCTCCAGTTACAAGCAAGAAGTCTTTTTTTTCCCTTGGAATGAATATTTGCAGGTACATTCACAGACAGTTGCTTCTCTTAACCACAGCCCAAAACAAAGTTTCTCGAAGAAGTAAAGTAGTGATCCCACTGTGGGACCCTTGCCTTGTGTTTGCCCTGAGCTCCCTTGCCATCTCACAGTCYGCTGTTCATTACAACAGCCCTCACAGAGACTGCACTGAAGAAGCAAGAAGTACTCCTGAACAACCTTTAGAAATACAAAAAGAAAAAAGTGCTTGACGTCCAGGAGGAAATGCCCCAGTTCTAAAAACAAGGGTTTAAATCAAACATCAGCAAGTTGACTTTCTGAAAAGTGACACAGGAATGTGGGATGAATTCTGAGGAGAATCTTAAAAAGAAAAGAGGAAAAGCACAGGATGTTCTACTTTTTCCGCTGCACAGGCTTCAATCTTTCACGTTTGTGGCAGAGCACACAGCTACCTAAACACTACCTTTATCAAAAGCTGATGACCACAGGCTAAAAGAGCTGTAGTGTGAGGAAAGACTGCATCAAACAAACATCCCTTTATGGAAAAGGATCATTAAATGAAGGCAAAACAAAAAAAAMCACCTCTCATCAAGCCCTTGTTAAAACTCATGGTGACGAGAGACAGAAAAGCTCTCCACAGAAAAGCACAGAGATAACTGCCAAGTATCCCTTTATGGAACAATTTTGTTTTCTTAAGTGTACAAGACACATAAGTAGAAATGTAAAAAAGATGAACAGAAGTTTTAAAACTGAAAAGGATATTTTGTCTCATATCAATGGGAAAATCAGTTAATCTAAGAACTRTGAGAGAGTAGGTGTTTCTTCTTGACTGACTACTTCTCACTTAAGGATTTAGTGAGCACGCTTTACCAAGCCCAAAAGCTATCCCMAGGCCAGAAAGAAATGACAAAAAGCAAATAAGTAGATGTGGTGGGACTGCACTGTTAGCTGAGATAGTCCTGGACAAAAGCTCCCTCTCAGATGGAAWGCTGTCATCACAACAAACTCATCTACATCCTGCCCAATCCCTCTGTATTGTCAGAAAACTGGAAAAGGTGTCCACATGTCTGAGTGGCTCCAGAACAGAGGAAAATATTTTTTTTAATAGCTCCAAGAAATCATCTCAGATTTCCTGCTCACGACACACCCGACTTATGCATTTGAAATCTGACTCAATAACTTGTTGCTATGTAAAGTCAGTTCCAAATGATCGACACCCCTAACCAAAGCAGGAGGGTGATGTGTGACCCTTCACATCTGTGTAACGTGGTACACCATGGTACTGYCAGCTTTGAGTAGGCTGAACCTGGATGGACAACAGGACCATCAGGCCCAAAGCTGCTACCTGATATAAGACACAAGGTCTCTCTCCCATGAAACATGCCAGAGGAGGTTCCTGATTCAGGCAGTAGAAATCTGTGACTGCATAGCTGGCAATGATGACAACAGGCTATAATCCTATGGGCACTGGTTTTACAACCACTCTCTCAAACTGTGCCCGTGTGCAATGAACAAAGCATCACGTATGGGCATGCTGCCAGGGGGCTCACTGAAGGTACTCCCATACAGAGGGATGTGAGGGCACCACCCAGTCTGAGTGAAATGTCAGCCTACATTTGATAAGTAGTGATCCAAGACCCTGGCAAGTCACACATCTGAATTCCAAGAGTTATGATTTGATTGATTTGCTTTTCAACATTAGTCATTTCATGGCCATTCTTACTTCATCTGAGAAATATTTTTCAAAGCATGCAGATCCTACCTGAACTTATGGCTCCCATAAATTCACCTGTTTAATGTTTCTGGAGTAAAGGAAGTGCAGAAAGGCACACTGGGTAGCATCAGTCTCCCAGAATCRTTCGCATGGACAAGTCTGGCTACATGATAACTGCCTGCGCTGGGGAGGGAAARGTGAGCACCACCCGTGAATGAGAGCTTCAGCCTTTCCTACCAGCTCCTCACATCTGATCCTCCACTGCACTATGAGCTCCAACATTTCAGCACAGAAACCCTGCTTCCCTCCACCCTACTGATCCAACAAATGACCAACATCACCCGGTTCATACTTCAGCAATCCAAGGGCATACCTCTATATGCAATGGGCTGAAGAGGGCCTTCACTTCCAGCTCCCTGCTGATACAAACATTATATGAATTTACCAGGGTCTGTATTTAGCATAATGCTTGCAAAGCATGCAAGCTATTTTTGCCTCATTTATTATGACCTATTTTCATAGGGCTTTTTTTCATTGTAGAAACAATAAGTTGGAGCTAAATACYAGAATGTGACTCATATATCGCCTGTTCAATATTTTGAGCGTAATCCCGTGGAACAGTTATTGGCTACTCCTCAGTCCTCTTCTACAGKAAATGTTAGTAGTAAATATTGCGTTATTTTTTGGCTGAGCCATGTTTTTAACTACTTTTGTATCCTTGGTACAAAAATCAATTTTTTTCTAAACGCATTATGATGAGGATATTGTAACAGACATAGTAACATATCTTCAAAGGCTCAAGACTAGTAAAGGGATCTTATTCACCCTGTTTTACAACACAATACTTGAACATTGAAACACTTCCCATCATTCTGGTGCTTTTTGGACAAGACACCATTCACACCTCCTTATGATTCATGGCTGTAGTTCAACTTTTCCAATGAGTAAGTATGGTAAGGCACAAATTGCTGGCAGGAAACTCTTTAGCTTGTTCATGATAAAACAGAAACAAAAAAGAAAAGCTGTAGCAAAGAAGTGATTTCTTTGCATAACATACTTCCCCATTAAGACCACCATATAACCCTTTTTATCAACTACAGACCAAAGTATCCGAAGTAAAGTGATGACTAAACAAAAGGAGAGCATTCAGTAAGCACAAAATAAAAGCAAAGAGGAAATTTTAAAAGATCTTGTCACTCATACAAAAAGTCTTCAAGGTTGTTTAACTCTGAAAAAGAGGTATTTTTATTTCTTAAATCTTTAGCCAAACAACTGCATTACTTTTTACTAACTATACACACTGTCCTCTGTTTCATGCACATTTGTTTTTTAAAGTCTCAGTCATACGACCRTGCCTTCTCAGATACCACTGAACTTACAATTTCTGTTCATTACTTTGGTAAATCAAGACAGGTTTCTTTAAAGCATCAATCACTGCAAAAGCTCCTTTGTGAAGTTTCTTCATTACCCTCCTCATCTGTCCTAAGAGAGCAATCATACCACCACTCTATTTTGCAAAAGGCTATGACAGGCAGAGGATCTCCTCACTCTAATGATATCTCCAACTGCTCTRAAGAATTATTCATTCATTTTTCCTCCTTCTTCCTCCACTGCAATCAAATAATTAACTGCCCTACAAATTCAGGGAGAGGGAAAAGATACAGAGAACATCACTGGAATGGAAGCAATTAATTCTGTGACGGGGGGGCGGATATTTTATCCCATATTATACCACTTACAGGAAAAGGTATCAGATCCTTAAAACAAAAAAATATCAACCCATGCTTGCAGCAGAGCTTCCACAGATATGAGACAACTGATGATTCTAGGATGYAATGACTCCTTTAAGCTTGTTTCCCTTCAGATCAAATGACATAGGGCACTGCAGTAAGCCAATTTGCAAACAATAGCTGGAATGATAACTTGTAAAGAATTGTTTGGCACAGACATCCACAATTAGATGCAGGATTTCCTTTTAAATTCCAGAGGGACTTCCACATCCCTGTCTTTCTTTACTACGGTTGAACATGARGAACAAACAAGGTGTTCCTTATTCCAGAAAGAGGAAGAAAAGAGGGGGGAAAAAATCCCCAAGCTGCCAGTAAAGACAGAAAGAAAACTTGATCATGCCCACGCGGACTGAAAATAACCTTCAAGGGTCAACTACTAAGCTATAAAGGAGGCCCCTATTCCTGCATAGGAAAGAAGGCATTGTTTATTCTCATGAAATAATTTTATCATAAARCTTTTAGAACACTCCTTCTGAAAAATGGAATGCTGTGCAAAGAAAGTTGTTGCTATTGTGTCTTACTTTTATAAAGACATATCAGACAAACAAAATCAGAAAGTGGATGGCTTAAAAAACACAGAGCTGCTTAATTTCTAATATTAGTTTTTATCCTTAGGCTATATAATAAAACCAAAAGAAGAATGGTAAATGTTGTTTCCAGTCTTTCTTCTCTTCCTCCACTAGGTGTCTTCCAATTCTTCAGTTTTTCAGGGTAAATTCAGACTATGAACAGCAAGAAAGTCTTTGCTTACAACTCATTCTCAGAATTGTATCTTAAGGTACAAACAGAAATGCAAAGAAGAGACCTGCATAAAATGTAATTGTTTGAGCAATAACAGAAATTGCAGTTCCACAACTACGGGAACAATCACAGCTTCCATGCCACATGGTAAGTCCCTTCCACAGGAAAGATGAAGTGGCTTTTACTCTTCATGACCCGTTTTCCTGAGCAACTGGCTAAGAAGTGCAGGTACATAAAGGAATGAACCCACCTCACCTGTTTCCCGCTGTTCCGAAGATCTGTTGCTATGCTTGCTACAGATCCGCAGATGGCAGCATTGACACAGTAATTAATTCTCACCACAGCAGAGGTCATTTCACCAAACTGTCTCTTACTGGAGGCTAAACCCCATTTTCCAGTGTCAGAGATCTTGSCAGCAAGCAGTACACGCACTGGGCCAGGAACTGTCTGGCAGTAAAGAGAAGCCACATCCAGGATCACTACTAAAAGATACCATGCCAAACACTCACCCAATAACTCTGACGGGTTAGGCCCCATCATCTTGGAAATAAACTACATCATCTACACAGTAATGAGCACTGTAAGCCAAGGGCTGCTGGTACAGTTCTTATGGTTACCTCCATATGCTGTCAAATTTGAAAGACAAAGGAATATAGAGATGTCCAACACCCTGACACCTTTACTGCCCTTTCTTCTACTGCTCCTTGTTCAAAACTCCCCATTTTTGCTGTTTAGGTAGTGATATGTGGAAGGGAAGTGATACGAATTTGGTGGCSCAGATCATTACACATCACAGTGCCCACTTACAAGCAAATAAAGGCAATGTCCCAGATGTTTTAGGAAAAAAAAAAAAAGCACCATCAGGCACTATGATTTACAGACAAAGGATGAAAGTGGCAAAGAATATCAAAGCCCCTGTTCAGCTTCACTGGTCCATCTTATCTTAAAAGCAACTTTCACCAACACAATATCAACACAAGAAAAACAGCTGCTTAAATCACTGAACTTCAGATTTATGCCCTGTCTTACCCTCTTAGGCCTCTCGTCATGATAAAGCTCAGGATTTTCAGCCTCTTCCCTTTAAAGTGCACATGTGTTGTGTGAGTAATATATATAATTTCAGTAATTGAACAGTTAGTTGGGAAATACAGAGTAATCTGACTGGACCTGGCTCCATACCTGAAAAGACAGTGACACTGAAACCACGTGCCTGCAGCCAGCTCTGCTGTTCACCTCAGCGAGCTCAGAGCACCAGCTGGCCTTAGCTCAGTGCACAGGAGCACCAGGACTACTCACACTCAGCTGCTCTTTTATTTCCCTTCAAGGACATTGCTGAGCCTACACACCAAGCAAACCTGCCCAGCAGAGATCCCAACCAACCAGACTGATTGCTGTGCAGCAGGAACGGGGCTGCTTTGTCCCGGTTTGGATTATGCCAGCCCCTTTACCATCTTGATGTTTCCTCTTGTGTCAGCCCAACTTCACCACAGCACAGCAAGGTTCCCAGCCCCAACACACTGCTGCTTGTTCATCTGTGCCAAGGACAGGTGGCACTGGCAGAATAGCATCAGAAGATTGCTGCTACTGCAAAGCAAGCTACCTGCCAGGGCTGGGCAACACTGTAAGGCACCCTTGAATTTGAAGTGCTTATTCTATTTCACACAGCCCACTCTCACTTCACATACTTTTGATTAAACACTTCACTGATCTGCTAAAGCCTATATAGCAATTTTTAATTGTTTAATTTCTGATAACATATACTTGGCTAGTAACAGAGAGCTTGTCCAAACTCCTAAACTCTGTAGGAGTCAAAACAACTCTCCCTACTCCTGCATTTGACTTCATCAAACCAATATGAGTATATGTGGCTCCAAAAAAGACATTTCTTTTGAAACACTAACTCTGTTCCTGGGAGGCATATCAAGTTTCAGAACAATACTTCTCTGCACCTAAGACCTTTAAGAGCAGTTTAAATAATAAAATATTTAGTAAGAAAAGAGTATCAAAAAAGCTCTCCTAGACACTTCCAAATTGGAACAACTAACTAATTTCACAGTTTCTGACAAGGCAGATTTTAAAAAAGAAAAGCAAAAAGCTGAGTATTCATGCAGGTTTAAAAAACTATGAAGTATCTGTCAGGAGAAACATGTAGTTTTTTAATATAAAAAGCTGCATCCCAACAAAATGTAACACAGGAAAGCAGGATAGACGCAATGGTTTCAGAAATCTGCCAGAGGCAATGTGGGCTCATCAACAATCATGGAGGTGTGTTGATATTTACCATAATGAATATTAGCTAATATTAGACTATGGGCACTMTGAGATTGCTGATATATAAAAGACCACTGTCTCTAGTCCACYATCCTACCGTCACAGACATCTCAGAGATGCACCTTTAATTTTAATTAATTATTGAAATACTGTTTCTTTCAAAGGTTGGCTGACAGTTGAACTACAGGCCAGATGCACTGCGCATTTTTAGGACACAGGGTGTGTCCTGGCTGTATAAGAGCAGACRGGGGTGGGGAAGGAAGGAGGGGTGGAAAAAACAAACAAACAAACCCAGGTGAAGCATGGAATGTYGAATTTTTTTTAAAGGGGAAAAATAGGAGCTCCTTCCTCAAACCATACCATGTTCTACCAAAGAGGGAAGAGAAAGCAAAATGTGACAATAAATAAGACATGTCAGGTGCAGCTAAATAAGCTGCAGTTCTCTTAAGCTGCTCCCTTTCCCATYCCTTCAGCTCTCCTGTACACTGCATTTATACGCACACAGACTGAGGAGTGGTACAGGAGTAACAGCTGTGCCATGACACAGACTCTGAGTAATACATACATGGCAAAACTGGAAAGAACTGAAACAACTTTATGCATTTAGTGCTATGACAACTTTTAACCAGTATTTATTCTTAAACATTCACTATGGTGAACACAGTACAGAAATAAAAAAACAGAGACAGTTTTCATCAAGGTTGAGAACAGTAACCCAGAATTTCATGTGAGCTCACCCACAACAGCAAGCCAATAAGTTAACAAACTGACATGGGAGAGTGGCTTCCTGCACCACTGGTGCAGTGAACCACGAAAGAAGCTTCAGTTCTTTCTTTTCAACAGATCCAAAACATGGAAAGTTTGAAAGAAGGAGAACATGAGCTCAAGCCTGCTCCTTACCAGCCTGAGGCAGAGAGTAATCCTTCTGTCGCTCCACAGAACTTCTCTATAGCTGGACAAAGCTTCCATTACACAGTAAGTGAACAGGCAAAACATACTTTTCTGTACCATGACTAAACCACTGAAAGACCCAGCAGTACATTAATTCTGCAGAAGCAACAGCATGAAGGCRATCTCTTCAGTGCTGCAGTTGATTGCAAGTGATCAAATTCACTTCTTCTGAGGGTTACTGCCAGTTACTGAAGGCACCATAATAGACCAAAAGCACTCTGCCTTATCCTCAGAMAGGAAGTACATTGGCTTAGCTTTTAACTACTTAAAACAAGATTTAACACAACAAAATGCAATAAAATTACCTTGTCTACTGCTTGAACTCCAGAATTGCGAAAGAAGACCGTGGATGGAACTGAGCATTTAATTCAGTAAAAGCTAGAGCAGAGGAAGTACTCACCCATCTGAAGGAAACTAATGCATTTCTAGCTGATAAAACAGCAAACAAAAATAGAGGCAGGTGCTTCCTACAGCAGAAACCAAAGCAACAGTGGAATGTGGCTCAGCAGAGCAGCCCACTGCRTCTTGCAAACCACAGGCAATGTAGCTTTTGACTTGGGTGTTCACCTCCAAATGCTTATCACCTTGCAGCCTGAGCATCCAGATGAGGAGCATGCACTTGCTGGTACTGCAAACACTTCTTTTCAGCCTACAGCTGCCAGACAGAGCTATCYCTCCATGCTTGGGGGGAAAGCCTGCCAGTCTAAAACAGCAGAGAGATTTGGCTGGCTCTTCACCAAGAGGGCTGTGAAAAGCCGGAATGAAAGCAGAACACACACTGACATGACTATGCTGCAGCAAATCAGGTGGATGGCCAGCCTGCCAGCAAACTCAACTGGGCTGCTGTTATCCACCTATGTAAACTGTGGGATTTGATTCCAGTGGCCCTCACAAGGAATGACCTCCCCTGCAGGGTCAGAACATCAGCCATCCTCCATCAGACAAAATGAGGCATGGCTATAAAAGGTCACACTTGTGACCCTCCCCCAAGAAGACAGTAAGCCAAGAGGCAACTCATGGCATAAGGCTTCTCTGATCCCAAATGCAACATTTGCCTGCTYTCCATTCAAACCCAGAATCCCTTTTGTATTTCCTCTTTAGCTAAAGGAGGCACTGACTGTCCACTTGCCTGTTTGGGTACATTCACAGAGCAGTTCAGCTTGGAAAGTGCTTCCACACTTCTGTATCCTACCCCCCCCCCCCCCCCCCCCCCCC
>NW_026623293.1:1231759-1267191 GCF_030028575.1 Malurus melanocephalus
GATAGTTCGAAAGTCCAGTTCTTCTCTTCCATGAGATATACATGTCACTGAATTTCACTGAGCTATCACTGGATGGTTGAAAACGGTGCTTTGTCCTGCTGAAGCATGCTCTGGAGTTGCTTTACTAATGATAGTCACTGAAGAGTTTTCAACACTCATTTTCCTTTTAAGATACTCCTTAATCCTAAAATATTAAGCATTTACAAATAGATTTATATTTTCATATGTTGGTCTGGGGAGGATTTGCAGATTGATGTAGTTAAGAGGCCTTTGGAAAGATCACAAAAAACAAGTTTTGTATTAGTTCACCTAAATAGGAAAACCCCAAATATTTAAAAGTAATCTACACACAAAAATTCATATCCAGGTCCCTCCCAGTGATTAATCATCATACTGACCTATGCAGACACCTACAACCTTAGGCAAACCCATTCAGCTGAGATAAATAACATGAAATCAGTACAGAGAGGCTTTTTTTTTCATGGAAGTTATCTAGAGCACTGAGTGAGGATCACCTACCTATATTAGCCTTACAGTCAGTGAAGAAAGATGTTCCCAAAACCAAACCTGATTCTGGCTATTTCTGAACTGCAGGACTTTATTGCTTCTGGCACCAAATGCACATCCTGGCAAATTCTTGATGTCATGTCAGGTGGACAGTGAAATGTTACTGCTGCCCTGCTCAACACAGAATTCTCTGCTACCATGTCCCAAAGACTACCAGGCAGAGATATGCAGCAGCAAGCACTCCACAGAGAATGTGGAACAAGMTCCTTCTCTGAATAGGTTTTCTAAAGGTGGATCTTTTCTCAAGGTGACAAAGAGGAAATGTAGGTAGTTAGTTTCCTTTACTTATAAGCCTTTGTGAATACATCCATCCCACCAAAGATGTCTGTTGCAGTGACAGAGCTGAATTTTATTACATTTTTACAAAGGTTAAAACCTTTTTTTCAGACAGCATTTTTTGGCAAAGCTCTGGTATAGGCATGTTAGCATTTTAGACAGCAAATAAAATATAGAACATTGCTCTTGTGTTAATACAATATCATAAGTACAGCAATAAACAAAACTGTGTATTCAAGTGAATCAAACTTCTCATTTCAAATGCAGTGAGTTTCTGTCACTTTCAGATTGACTACTATCCAAGGCAATATAAATAAAAAGGGGATTTCCACAAAAAATTCACCAGATTATGCTCTACTGAAAATACATTTACATTGCGCTTATTAGAAACTTCTTTATAACCAAGATGCACATTTTTGYAGATACCCTCTCACGTAAACCTTAGCTTAAAATATGCTCTCATTATACCACAAACACTTAAAAGTGTGTTTTGAAGAGATATATAGAGCAACAGCCCAGTCTAGCCACACTGGAAATATTATAAAAGCTTGACATTTGAAAGGTAACAGAAATACCAGCTCACAGACACAGCACCTACGTGAAATAGTAACTTTTAAGTATGACCAACAAGAGCTCAGAACTAGTGAGATTACATCATTGTTTCCTGCCTGTGAAGAGGAGCTATTTCAGCTAAGTGAAGTTGAGCAAAGAGGAGGAAGTCTAACCCTTGTACAGATTTGGGGCCATGAAAGAAGCATCTCTGAAGAAACTTTGTAACACACAAAAGGTGAGTAACAATCGTTTATATTATGCTAACAAAGTAACTTGGATGTTTATGCATGTTGTTTAAGATAGACTTTGTTCAGAAGGAAAACATGGGCATTACTTCTAGAACTAATGGAAAGACATTTAATTCTTTAGTGCACTTTCGAAATATCAGCAGCATTCTATAAATAACATTTAAAGAGAAATGACTGCATTTGTAAAAGCATTAGGATTTTAAGAAAAATTTTAAAAATATGCAATAAATGAACACATTAGTAAATACATATATCACTAATGGAAAAATGTTTTCATGAAATTAAAACTAGGAGAAGATCATGGTGCTTGGTCTCTCTCTGCTTCACTGAAAGTCATGTCCTCCTCAGAGAAACACAAGCAAATATAAGGGGCWGACAAAACAAAAAAGGGATATTGGGAAGAGAGATACATGCATGGTTCTTTAAATKGAACCACTTTTACCTAAATTGTAGCAAGAGCCTGGAGGAAAAGATTTAATTGTGATTTTGTTGTGAAAGTCTTCGTTCTTGTACACAGCACCTAGATGGCCTTCACAATTCACATTAGACATTCAGAATGCCAGTTATCATTAAAAAATTAAAAGATTGATAAAACACACAGCCAAAGAACAGAGGAATCATTTAGAATTAACACAAACAAGACTTCCAGAAACCAGTGACTCCAGGGGCTCTTCAGTAAGCACTTTAATCAATACCAGTAAGTAAATGTTCCCATTATGAAAAATGTCAACTAGGGCAAAACCATCCAACCAGAGGCCCCCAAAGATCCTCTTGGGCTGATCTGGGAGATTTCAATCTGTCATGCAGACAAGTACTGATGAAAAAGCAGAMTATCTTCATTTGTGTATAAATGCAGACAGGTAACTTATGCTTTAAAAAATCTCAGTATTTCATACCTACATAAATGTTACAATTTAGGCTCTTAAAAGTTAACTGGAATGCATTTAAATTCACAAAGTTTGGAAACAGTGTCTCCAACAACCAACCAAAAAACCAAAAACCCAACAAACCCTTTTTGTTACAGCGGGTCCATTCTTTGATATATCTCAAAAGTGTCATAAACATGAATTAATCAGCATATAAGGCATGGAATCTCTGGTTTTTCTGATAGAAGCTCACACCAGATTCAGCTTCCTCTCTTCCCATCAACATCAGCCCACTGATTTCAAAAACATGACCTGACCAGAAACAATTACAATCACTACAAGTCCAAAGGAGAGAAGACCAAAACCAAAACTAACACCCATAATGTTTATTAATATTCAAGTGAATCCTTCACCCTATCCTATACATTACTACTCAGTTCACCTGCTAAGTCCGTCAGGATATTGAGCCTGGTAGTTATGCACTATGTCATACACAATCACTAGCAAGAGAGAAAAAAAAACCCAGAACTAGAGGAAAAAAAACACTCACAATGTGCAAGGGTGGGGGGGGAAGGTGTGTATTAAGCAACATTTGGACAATTTTATGCAGCAGTAATGAAAGTGGAACAGTGGAAAGTGGAACAGTGTGCCAATACTTACACTGAGCTGCTAGAATGTGCACAAAATTTTTAAGTATATGCCATCTAACTTTCGGTAAGATCTGCTATCCTTAATTCTTTTATTTTTCTTATTTTTTGAATTCTTCACACAAGAAATGCTAGTGACATTTATACAGTTGCCCTCCAAACCTCTTTTTAGCACTACATGAACAGCTTTTCCCATACAAAACATAAATTCTGTTGTATGTTCTAATGACCTCATTTGAGCAGAAAATAYACCTTTTTTGTTTTGTTCAATTGTAAAAAAATACTTAAGTTTAGGGTTAGATATTTCTATATGTAAAATTTTTATGTAGCTGTAAACTGGAGAACTGTAAGAAAATTAGAATCCTTACATTAGAATATAAGAATCCTAAATTCCTAGAATTCTGGAATCATATTTCAGAAACTAATCTATATAAAGATTTAACAGGCTATTTTAAAATCAGCTACTCCATGGGTACTCTTCTCAAAAGCAGCTGTTATTTGCTAGTGTTAAACCAGGTGTTAAATTAATAAACACTGGTTCAATCTTTTATGCATTCCTGCAGCACTGATGAAGTATTTGGTAACATTAACCAGATGAGCAGTAACAATACATTTTTTTAATGCATTTTTATTTCTGGGGACAAAACACACAGGAACGATGCATGCTTCTGCTCTTGAGAACAGTTCTGGTGCCTAACCGATACTGTAGAACTTCCTTGGCTGTTTGTCACAAGTGGGAAGATCAAACAAGTAACTCTTTCCTCCTCCTCCTCTTCACAAAGCTGCCACAAGGCTGGGTAAAAGGCCAGACAAGAGGAACTCTCCCACACAAAGTAATGAGATTGTGACCACAGCAAGAGCCAGCAAAGTGCTGGGGGTGAGGGTTAAACAAAGCACTCATGCAAACAACAGGTACTGTCTGCCATCCTCCAGAGCAAACCAGGCATCCTTTCCTTCTGCTCTCATTACCTGAGCACRCACAGTGACATGCACAGTGCATGTCGTGTGTCATGCAGTGCAGTGATATGTGTGACAACTCCTATGACCAAGAAGCTGGAAGAAGTAGCACAACTGTGCTCTGGGGCAGCTTTTCCCCCCCAAGCAAATACAGCTCCCATATGGCCTAGTCGGAGACTGTGCGGTTTCCCATCTTTTCACCTTTTTTAAATAGGAAGTCTGTTAATCTATTCATTTCATTCATGTGTTGGGTGGGTGGTTCTGATGCCCTGGGATTAAATATCAGAAGCTATGTRGCTATTAAACAGTCTTTTAGTGTCTTTTATGAACAACAGGCAAGCACCTGCTCTTTTGGGAGTTAAGTAGCTCACACAGATAAAACACAAAGTCAATACTTCTCTTTGGATATTCAAATGTCACTACATGCTATGCTCACTTGCTTCTTTCCATAATTGGTTTTAGTTAAGAATTTTTCAACAGGGACAACTTGTAGAAATATTTGCTTTAGAACACTGTTCTCATAGCTCTAATACAACTGTTTCAATCTAATTGTCATTATTAACCGATGCACACTTGAAGTGTCAATCTTGACTTTTTGATTCCTTACATAAAAAGTCCCTTAAGTAATTAAAATATTTTATTAAAACATGCTTATACATACTATCTTTCATAAGTCTGACAAGACATATGTTTCCCTCTGGATGATAATGCATTTGCAGTTGGAAAAAATAACAAACCTAGCAYATTTTAACAGCTAAACAACACAGTCTCATCACTAAACACCATTTTAAAACAGTCTTCCTGTTTAAGATCAGATTTTATTTGACTGAGAATAACGTCCCATCTTTTATCTAATTTTAGGTTATTTATGGAGTGCAACAACTGTTCCTAAGTTCAAATAAATATGATGCCTGAAAAAATCCACCCAGAAGAATACAGGATAGCATCATYGGTCTTCTACAGTTTTGTGTTCACCGTGGGATTGTTGGTGAATGCCATTGCACTATGGGTGTTCAGCTGCACTACCAAGAAAAGAACAACAATAACTATATATATGATGAACGTTGCATTACTTGACCTAATTTTTATATTTTCCTTGCCTTTTCGGATAATCTACCACGGGACAGAAACCTGGCCTTTTGGAGACACRTTCTGTCGGATCATCGGGGCTTTCACTGTGTTTTATCCAGCCATCGCTCTGTGGCTGCTCGCTTTTATCAGTGTAGACAGATTTATGGCTATTGTCCAGCCCAAACATGTCAAAGAACTAAAAAATACAAAAAAAGCTGTGCTGGCTTGCACTGGAATATGGATAATGACCCTCTCAACAACGTCCCCATTGCTGTTCTTACGATCTGATCCAGACCAAGCCTCAAATTTTACCACCTGCATGAAAATGCTTGATATAGTTCATTTAAAAGAAGTAAATACACTGAACTTCTGTCGCCTGATTTTTTTCTTTYTGATCCCCTTGTTTATCATGATGGGGTGTTACCTGGTCATTATTTACAATTTTATTCATGGCAGGACTTCCAAACTGAAGCCCAAGGCCAAGGAGAGATCCATAAGAATTATAGTTACTCTGATTGCTCAGGTACTCATCTGCTTTGTACCCTTCCACATTTGCTTTGCCTTCCTGATGTTGCAAGACGAAAACACAATTTACAATCCCTGGGCAGCCTTTACCACCTTTCTCATGAACCTCAGTACATGCTTGGATGTTATACTGTACTACATTGTTTCCAAACAATTCCAGGCAAGAGTCATCAGTGTAATCCTTTATCGAAATTACCTTCGAAGTGTGCGCAGGAAAAGTTTTCGAACTGGAAGTGTAAGATCCCTCAATACTATGAACAGTGAAATGGTATAAAAAGAGAAAAAATGTCAGGGGACTTTTACAATGTTAACAAATTATTCTTTTTTCAAATTCTAGCACTTGACTACACAGAAGAATGTTCTATAACCAAAGTAACAGATATATTTGTTGCACTGTAAATATGACAGAAGCAGAATAATAATTGCATCTCTTTTTATTTGCTCARCATCTTTTGTTGTTTCACCTGAAATGAACTAAAAACTAGCATTGGTGTTAAACTTTCTAACTCTTTTGTCACCTCAAAAGACTGTGAATATTGTCAGACATGAAAGTGACTATTAATATAATAWAGAAGACAACACTTAAGAATAATGACGCAATGTATATATTAATTTTTATATTTGCATAATCAAATGCTCCTGAAACTACTGCRTATCCCACACTTCTAAAATAAACTTCATTCTCTCAAGATCAATATCATCATGGCTTAAAGAGAAGGCATTTGTAGGTAAAAATTTCATTTCACGTAATTTAAAACTTTCTTGATGCAGATTTCTTTGCAACTGTCTACATTCTGCAGTTACTAAAGTACCATCAGAGGGTGTAATGGTCAAACTGCTCATTATCTACCTGTGGGTATAATGTGCACATTTATTACACCTTACTTTTGCACAAAGCATCTTTTTACACTTGGGAAAATAGGAATTTCTTTAAACGCATCAGCAGCCTATGTCCTAGCAACAAATTCCTGGTAACAAACRTGATGAATAACTGCAGTAGTTACCAAGCTTTCAACTTCTTTTGAATATTTGCACACTACAAAAAATGTATCTTTATAATATCAAACACATGCTTTTTGTCCTAAAAATCAGTCTTTAAATACTTTCAACAGACACTCTGGAAAAGTAGAAATAAAAAAAAGTCTAATATGGTGTTTAATATTAAAAATTTTACTCCAAGAGCTTTTATTATTACCTCAGACTGTGCAACACATGGAAACTCAAGTCTGTATGATCTCATCTGTCAGAAGCTTAACCACAAAGGGTTGGAAGCTCTATGGTTTTACTGTAATAAGTGCATCTTTTACTAAGTGCATAAATCCCAAATACAGGTTATGCAAAACTGCACCACTGAACACCATAAAGCTGTAAGAACTTCAGCTGCAAGCACTAAATGGAGTAACAAGCTCTAGCACTCAATTTTTGAAACACATACAAAATACCAGTATGAAATGAATATGTGTTTAAAAGTAAACATAGCACATGACTTACAGTTCTGTTGCCTTTCTGATTTAAAAAGAAATCAGCACAACCTGATTTTAGATTTTACAGATTGAACAGATCCAAACAATTTAGACTGCACAAATACAATAATATATTGTGCACTGCAAGCCATGTTGCAATCATGTTAACAGAGGAAATGGGACCAACAGATTGGAAACTAATCATTATACAGATAAATTTAAAATAAAACACAGATCATAGCTAAGAAATAAATGTTTGAAATTATAAAGGTTGTGCCAAAAACCTTTACACTTCAGTTCAAAAGAGGTTTAAATTTAATTTGAAATATTAAATGAAGAAAGGGTTTTAAAATTAAAATCTTCAGAAAACAACCCAWTGAAACTATATCTAAAATAGCCAATTCATTAGAAGCTACTTACAAACCAGAAGGCAAGCTGTTGATGGTGATGCCAAATATATACTGAGTGATTTCTACAAGGAGAAGATCAAACAACGCTGAGAGCATCCAAGCGCCCAGTAAAAAAGACTGGAAGGAAAAAGGTTAATTYGAATCAATACAACAGTTTAAAAATAAGGTTTAAATGTATCTCCAAATATAAGGAAAAAATAATAAAACCTCTATACTAGTTCAACTAGGACAAATTCAATCTTTAATACAACGTAATTCCAGGTCTACTTGTCTAGATACTGAAGAATGAATGTTTCCAAAATTAAATTCTATGGGTCTGATATTTTACAACTGATATATCTGCAAACACTAATTAGAATAATCCACTGAGTGCAAGATATTAGCAATACAAATTTAAATTTATAAAAATCAAATTATCTTTAAAACCCTTTAACAGATATTTCTATACAAAATGCTAGAAATAAAACTGCAAAATTCATTCAAAAGTACAAGACTAAACTGYATCCAAAAGTTTCTATTAAAAAAACTCCTCAAAACTGGAACTTACTGAAAATTTTCTGCTGCCATATCTTCTTTCAAATATTCTAAAGTTGTAGATGAGCAGACTGCTGCAGAATGTGTCTTTCAAATCAAGACATATTGTTCTTCCACATACAAGTCTCCAAATCTGGAAGGTTAATGATCATGTTAAGCCTCTCTTCCTTCAAGAAAATTTTTGTTTTGTGTTCAGAGGGGATGAAACGCTGAAGTCACATAACAGAAATGCAGTACAGTTAAGGAGGGAAATACAGAGAGCAGAATACTATGGAGAGGTCAACAAGTATATTTAAAACTAAAATATTTTCAAGGTAGATGTTCAACTGTCAAATAAACAATTGAAATTAACTCAAATAACTTTCATGTTCCTAGTTTACATTTACAAATAAAAACATAAATTACAACGCTAGTGAATTTATAATTACAAAAAAAAATGTTTTTTATGCAACCTCTAAATATAAACTAGTCCAGTGTAACTGTTCTAGGAAGGTCTAATCAGACCCACTTGCTTGGGCTGTATCAAGTTGAGTCTTGAACACCTCYAAGAATGGAAACTGTTCTTCTGYTCCATMAGTAAAAAYMTTTTTYTTCAAATGGAATTTCYTKCATTTCAATTCAYRCMCATTGCCTCTTGTCCTTTCACTGGGCCTGGCTCCCTCTTTTTTGCTCATTCACATTAGGTATTTACACACACTGGTAAGATATAYCCTAAACCTTCTCTTCTCCAGGCTAAACAAYCCCAGCTGTCTCAGCCTCTCCTCAGACACCAAATGCTCCAGCCCCTGACCAGCCTGGTGGCCCTTCACTGGACTCTCTGCAGTATGTTAACATCAATTTTGTACTCAGGAACCCAGCACAAGGGACTACACTTCAGATGTGGCCTCACTGAGACTGAGTAGAGATGATCATCATCCAGGCCTCCTTGYGAGGCTCTTCTCAATGCAGCCCAGGATGCTGTTGGGCTTCTTAGCCACAATGCTGCATTGCTGGTTCATGTTCAACTTAAGCCTCCACCAGCAGCCTCAGAGCCTTTTCCATAAAGCAATTTCCAGCTGCTCAGCCCACAGCTGGCACTGGTGCATGGTGTTACTCCTCTCTGATGCAGGAGTTGCCTTTGCTGAACTAAAGTTCCTACTGACCTTTTTCTTCCCCTCTAAATGGCTGCAGAACTAACACATACAACAACTACAAATCCAAGTTTTACATCACCCAAAGGCTTGTTGAGAGAATGCTATGTCCTGCTGTCCAACTTACGAATGAAGACACTAAACAGAATTGGCCCCAATCCACTTCACTGTCCCACTCCTCTCATCTTGTACTTCATCATTGTCTCTGAGGATGTTATGGGAGACAGTGTAAAGCCATAACAAGGTCAAAATAAACAACATACATTTATTTTCCATCACCCACYAAGACAGCCATCTACCTCATACAGAACGTTATGCGGTCAGTCAATAATTACACTTAATAAATCTGTCCTGACATCCCCAGTCACTGYTCCTCATGTGTGTTCCTCTGAAAACTAATTCTAGGAGGACTTGTTTCAYCATGGTGCCGGTAATAACAAAAGCACTAACTGGCCTGTACTTCCCAAAGAGAGATCATAGCCCTGTAAYGGCATATGACCTTTAATTCCACTTAGTTGTCCCCTATGTCACATGTACTCACATACAGACAYCTCAGGGAAGTACCAGTCATGCTGGTATACCATAAAACATATGTGAGCACTCCACATAATGCTGTCCCCATAGGTACTTCCTTATTTATATTAAGGAGTATTCATGAAGTAGGACCTTTACTGTCCTGTTTTGCTGATTCTGTTTGTGTCATCCTGTCACCCATTCATATCAATCCTTTGCTATCCCAGTCCACTGTCTCCTCACTAGACTATGGGTTGTCATCTCCCTCCTGCGCTGCTCATTTCGTAATGTTCTCCTCGCCAGGCTGGCCTGTCTGCTAGCAAAGATGTCTTTGTCCCATTTGGTGAGGTGGATCCCATTTTTTCCAAATAGCCCTCAATTCCCAGAGGACCCCAYGGGCACAAAACCCAAATGCTTGTTGCTGACACCAGCTGTGCAACTACAATCACAACCCACAGAATCTGTCCATCTTGCTCTCAGTCACCTTTTTCATCTTGAGAAAATGCTTCTAAAAAGATTTGCTCCAAGACGTTCCTCGTRACTAAGGTAAGGCTGAGTGGCCTAACGTTAACACGTTAACTGGATCTTCTCTGCCTTTCTCAGAGACAAGTGTGACCTTTGCCTTTCTCCAGTCATTKGGTACCTCCACCAATTGCCATGATTGTTTGAAGTTGTTAGAGAGTCTCATAATTAYAGCACCAGCTCTTTGCTTACACAAACTTTTCTTGCTGCTCTTCTTCTTTCACTAGTATCCAGCTCAGCTTTGGCTCCCCCTGCTCCCTTTCCCAAGCCACAACCTGATAGGCACTCTCAGTTCTCACATTTCTCAAGGTCCTCAGGCCCCAACMTACCTTCTGCCTCTAACTTCCCTTCTGCCTCAGTCCTGGCATACCCAAGGACGGAACAAGAAGAAAGAAGTGGAATCTCACCATTCTCACTGTCCCACACCAACATGCCCAGTTTCAAAAATCCCAGCCTAAGTACCACCTCTCCTGAAGTCCAGACTGGCAGAGCCATGACCTTGCAGCTGMATATTTCCTGACACACACTAACTGAACAGCCCTCACATAGAATATAAAAGCTTCTAGTCTTAAATGCTCTTTGCTTTGGCCAACTTTAAAAATACATAAGTATTACGTAATGAAAATATTTTACACACAGCATCTTCCCTGCTCTCTTCCCTGGTCCTCTGTACAGAGACAAATACCTTTCAGCTTTGGACAGAACATATTTTGCCTTCCAAATCAAATATACTTTTCTTCAACTGTTCACTTTAATTCCTGTGCTCTCTACCAGCTTTAAGTGTTAAAATCCAACATCCAAAATTTTTGTTCAGCCCCTGAATTTTTTTTTTCCGTTAAGCACATCCTTGCAGATGAATTCATTCTAAACAAGTTTTAGAGTTCTTATTTGAATATTAGCACCAGAAAAGAGTTAARCAATCTGCTCTCCCTGATCTCAGAGGTACTCAGTGATAAAGTATATACTTACTCCAAAGGCTATGGCAATTAAAGAAACAATCTCATGAAATAAATAATCCAAACTCASAAATTCCCCAAAGCACCACAATAAAAGTGTCATAACTTTTACAGATACTTGCAAATGTTTATGGTTAATAAACTATCTTTACACAGTAAAGATGGTTTCTTCGAATAAAACACAACTACTACTGTTTTTCAGCAGATCAAATATATGAAAAGAGAGGACTCCTCTAAAGACAAATTGCAAAACAAATAAACAAATCCCAAACCCACACAATTTCCATTTAAAACTTGAACAGTTTCTCAGACTTTTTCATCCCCCCTCCCCAAACACTTTTTAACATTTTTAAAAGGCAGACATCATTTATGTATTTTCACTGCACAGCACCAGCAAGACACCCGGACAATACTCTTGTATTGTGCTCGAATATTGCTCTTGCAGTTTTAATTTATAATTACAATGAGGCTCTTGTTCTTGACAAGAAAAATTACAGAGAGTGCAATAGCACAGAGTATCACTAGCTAGGTCTAATAGTCTTTTAAAYAGGCTATAGCTGGCATCCTCAAAAATTTATTTGACTACATACCTTTTGTTTGATGCGACTTTAATATCTGTGGGGTAAGATAAACACAGAGGCATTTGCTGACACTTCTCTGTTGAGCAGTAGTTTGCCACTTCCAAAAATTAAAAACACCCATAACAACCCAGCAGCACTTATCTAATCACTTCTAAGTGCATTGTTTCAACATTTAGAGTTGATACTACAGGATCCTTAATTAAGCTTAAAACAAAACCTTAAAAGACACAATACCTAAAAGATAGAGTATCTTAGTTTAAGACAGGAATGAGTAAGAAATGAACCAATTCAGCTGATTACTGAGGAGCATTACAAACTCCCCCATCACTTGGAATTTCCAAACTAGAAGCAGCAATCTTATTCAACAGGCAAAGTTTAGTTTTTTCCACAACTAACTACAAAGAAGTTACAGAATGAAAGTTACGGCCTCCATTGCTAAAATCAATCATTTATCATCAGAGTGCCAAATCAAAATAGCTCTCTTCAGCCTCAAAAATAAAGCACAATAAGATACTGACATTCATATAAAAGTATTATTAAGTGGGCTAAATCACACTTCATTCACAGCATGTTTCCAAATGCCAGTGCCTGAAAGGAAAAATCACACAAACCAAATAATTTTTGCAGACAAAACAAAGAAGTGAAAAGCTACATTTCTCTCACGTTTTCCAAAAAGTAGCATACTGGGGTGATATAAAAAAGGTAAGAACAAGMTGGGAAAAATTGCATAGAAGACCCCAATTTGTAGTCCCTTGCCACACCAAATGAGCAGACTCTTACCTGAAAATCCTCTTTTACAGCTTGTAGATTATACGCAAAGAACTTCTGATAATGTTGGAAGAGCAGAGTCAATAGAATCGAGATGGCACTTGGGACTAGTAACAAACTCTTTGACAAAGGCGCTTTATCTTAAAGACAAAACAAACAAACAAACAAAAACCTTTTCGAGAAAAGTTTTTCACATTCAAAAAGTGACATTTAAACACGTGACTYGAAGACATAATAGAAGTGACACCACCCTGACTTTTTAGCTCAACAACTTCCCAAGTTCTCAAAAACTTACCAATAGATAGGAAGAACACACTAACCAAAGGAAATGTTTAGAGATATTATTGACAGTTAAATATTAACCAGACATTTTGTTTCCAACAGTGTCTCATGAAATTGTTTGGCTACAATTAAACCTAAGTTCTTTGCACCTACAGAGGTCATGTTCKCCTATGCTGCCCTCCTAAGGCTCAATAGCATTTCAGAAAATAAACACTTTTTTTTTTTTCTGGCAAAATATACAAGCACATTTAGTTAAAACAAATACTTCTGTTTTCTTTGCATTAGGAATTAAGATTAGTTTTTTCTTAAAGGCTATGAAGCAGGAACCACCTGAATAAACCTGACTTTCTCTCCACTGCACTTAGATTCACCATTCAAGGAAACATATCTAAGTCAATTTGCATGATATTCATCTTCCTTCCATTCAATCATTACAATTATTCATGAAGAAATTACTAGAATCAGGACATTTGTGAAATCAGATCTTCTTTCTRTCTAGAAGCATGACTTTCAGAAAGGACTGTCAGAAGAAAGCAAGCAGAGAAATCTGTGTATTGAAGAGAAATCTGCAACATGCATTTCATGTTTACTAAAAACTGTGAAGTAGAATATACAGCAGGAGTATACCCAGGAATTCACCCTAACYAGTTGGTGCAGTTGATGCAATAAAACACAAACTCTTGCCCAACAATTCAAGCAAATATAGAGACTCTGAAATGTTATTTATTCTATGACTTTTCTCCTTTTCACATGTGCAACCTGAATCACATGTGCTTGCTTTCCAAACACCCCAACTACGGCACAGAATCCATTCATTTTCAGAACTATTTTTGCAGGGTRTTACAAAATCCGTARCTCTGTTGTCATTCTTCTTWATATAATAAAAGGAGCAATGAGATKACTTTAAAAGTACTAATGGGGAGTAAAGAGCAGGGGAACAGGAGGAACAAAACTGCAGGAAACAGCATGGTTTAACCAGTCCAGGTTAAAATGAATACCATGCATTATTTTTTCAACATCTGCCGCGCACTAGAACAGTGAACTGCAAGAAACAGAATATGCTAACAGACACCAAAGCCAAGATTTAACTACAGGACAATCCCACTGCCATCAAAAATACAGTTCCTGCTACATAATTTAGGCATGATCCTCATCCAAGTATTAACTGATGACAACAAGAACTACTTTGATGGACAGTGTTAGCTGTTCGTCACCTTGAAGTCTTCTGATGTTCTCCATGTGAAGAAGACATCTCTATGTGTATCATAATGAAAACTTGTACTTAGAACTCTTAATTTAGTCCCCATCCATACCTTTTGAGTTCATTATTTAAACATGCAGTTTCTATTTAAGCAAGGCATTGAAGAACTATCCTTTCATAGAATTTAGGCAGTAACTTGGATTGACACAGGTTGATGTTACTCTGCTTATAATATAAGCTCTRCTTCTATGATTGTATGAGACATTCAGGCAAAAAGTCTGGCTGATCCTTTTTTTTAATGCAAGAAAATTGTCCACCTTTCAATCTAATATCTTTCTTTGGGGTTTTTTGCTCTCCTAAAATAAAATCTATATTCTTTAGACATCCACTTTTTAAAATTATTCATTTCGCTGATTCAGTTGGGCTTTTCAAAACCATCTGAAGCCCATCAGAGCACTGTAGTATACTGTGGGGGAAAAAGAAGCTGAAGCTTCCTGAAAGCTACTATACTCACAATGAATACACATATTAATTTGAAAACTCAAGCAATACTCCTTCAGTTAACTTAGTTAAATKAACATTTCTTAATGTGAAAAGGTCAAAAAGTCAAGGATAGAGATTTTTGATACTTGACATTACAGCCTAATTCAGAAGAATTGTAACAGTCACAACAGTAAACATTTCTGAACCAAAGTTTGATAAAAAAYGTTATTTTACTATCAAATACATTTMCATTATTTCATGAATTTTAAGAAATTTTCAAAAGAACTCATTAATCCTATAAACTTTTTAAATAATGATCACATTACCACAGAAAAACATGACAAYAAAGTCTCTAGATATACCACCGCAGCTATGTTTTTCTATACAGGTTTAATATACAGGTAGATTTTACTGCAATTTTTTTTATCATTAGATCATTTCTACATTGCATGTAATACACACTTGAAATACTTAATCCTATCCAGTAAATTCTTCATTTGAATGCATTCAAAAATAACCAACCAACAGAACTTTATCTGTTTTCACTGAAAGTGTGAACACACATTTTTATTAAGAKCCTCCTTTTAGCTTTCAGCTTAGGCACTTTAAACCTTAACAGAGGAAAAGTGCGTATTATTAGACACGTCATCAAGCAAAAAACCACAGAGGCAACTAACTCATGAATGTGACAGTCACCCACAGGGAACATCACGTGAGTGATGGAAACTTCTACTCTCCAGCTTCTCATAATGTAGTCATGGTTGAGAAGTTTATTCTTGTCTGGTGAGCTTGACAAATATAATAATGCATCTTCTGAAATTCTTTTTCCAAGAGTTTCACTGCACAGTGTAGCAGTTTGCTTTATCCCTCAACAGCATATAGATCYTTATCAAGGATTGCTGTGAGGTCACAGGAAAGGAGCAACCCTCCCATTGCTGTGGGACCATGGTCTCAACCATGTCAGACCAAAAATGAYTAACACTCCCAGATGCACAATCAGGCATTCTGACATCCAAGTCAAATTCTTTACTTAAAACACAAAGGCAAAATTTAGAAAGCAAAATTCCAGTCCAATAGGTATGCAATCATGTGTGAGATGGAAACATGTACCACTGACCTACAGGACACCAGAGTCTGCTGGCAGCACCAATGCAAATGTGCACAAGGAAAACACACAGTGTCTTTATACCACATACAGAAAGTAGAATGGAAGGATAAACGCTCATTTTGACCCTGAAAGTTAAAATATATCAAATACTGTCTTCAAAGGCCTTGGAATAAATTTGCAATCTCAAAGTATTCCCTCAGTGGCATTTCTTTTGAACAGCAGGCAGTAACAGCATTGGTGCTACAACTCATCTACTGGGCATCCACCTAACTACACAGAGAAATTTGGTTAATAACCAGCAGAATATGTCCACACTATGATTAATAGCAAGGAATTATCTTCCACTGCAGATCTTCGCTTATTCCTGTGCAATGGAGAAGTTTCCCCCCAAAACTGCCCTCATAATCTCATGGGCAAGTGTCCCAACCTTCATGCTATCAACAGCACAATGTGAAGCTGATCCTAAAATGTGACATAAATGAGAAAACCACCTCCAAGTCTCCACATTCCACCACTGCACTTTATTACAAAGCCCACACATCCTTCCCCAGCCCACTATTCTTCTGGCTGCCAGTACYACCTTTAAAGTACAGAGAGTGAAGGATACAAGAGTCCATCTGYCATGAGCAGAGGGGGAGGTTTATGGCACAACTGCTGGAGTTGCAGCCWTAGAAGTCACTGCTGTATTACAGACAAGAATGAGAAGGTTACAGCAACAGCTACAGTTTTTGAAATTATTTCCAGTCCCTGCCTGTTCACYACTCACAGGTGAAGAGACAGGAGATGGGCATACCAAATCAGACAGCCAAGCCCAAGCTACTGTTGCAGAAGAGCTCTTGGGGCAACAACTTCACCTCTGAACTACTATTCCAGGCTCTAAACCCAAATGCTCACTTGGGACAGGACCACATTGCCAGCTCATGTGMAGTGATGAGCCAGCTGATGAGCAGCGGCTGCAGAAGCTCAAATTAGCTCAGGGCAATTTCTGTGGGGATCCCTACTGAGCTTACACCACAGCTACAGACAAAACATGCTGTGTAACAGCTCTTTTTTTCCACTATCATCTGCAACTTTCTCAAACTCAGCTGCTATAAGGCAGGCACATCACTTTCAAACAGACAATTAACTGCTGGGGGCTACTAAAATGGCACAAAATACCCACACCATTTTTTTAATGCTGATACACAAGATCTGTGAGTCTTTTAAACCATAACTGATACACATCTGAAAGCACAGTACYTCCCAAATACACTTAGAGGATCAGTATTTTGGGTGGTTGCTTTTCCTGCATTGAACTATCATGCAKATATTAATCTATTGTATTCCAAGACCTGTCCAAGAACCTGCAGTGGGCTCACCAACCAGCAGTGATGTTTGATTGCAAGTGAAAACTTGTATYGAAAAGTATTACTGCAGGAACATTTTTCACCAAATACTTCTAAATTTAATCCAGAAGCCGAGAGGCAAATAATATTAGTATTAAGAAAGTCAATAAACAAACCTGCGATCATGCTTTAAACCTATTTTTCAAAGGTACAGGTAAGACTATAATCAAACCACTTACCTATACATTTACTGTTTAGAAAATTGCTAGGTATTGCCTAGGTCACAAACTACAAAAAAAAATTAAAAAAAGAAAACCTTTGTTTCTAAAAGCAACACTTGAACTAGAAACTGAGTCAGGTTGAAAATAACAAAAATATTCACCCCATTGAGCAGACTTTTCTTCCTTCCAACCAGAGAGCCATATTATACTGTTTTCAGTAAACACCGTCAGAAATATCAGCTATGGCTACACCACAAGACCATGTGGAAATCCCCACATGAGACTGACATTAAATGAGCTGCCTCTGCAGAAGCAGAATAGCCACASTTTTGTGGCCTTCAGTGCTATGCAGGAGGACTCAAGGTAACCACGCTGCACAGTGGCATGTTGATGTACAAGCTAATTGGCTTTCCCATATAACACTGTACTGCATAATATTGTTATACACAAGAGCCTTATGTATTCAATACATGCTTCATTTTTCCTTCAGTCATACCACAAAGCATCAATTTACATAGCTTTATTATTTTCCTGATGCCTCYGCACAAGATAGTTCAGTTCTGCCAGTTATGCAAGCAGAGGAGCACAGAGACCCCTTCTTGCCTTGGGGATTTTTAACAAATTGCTAGTACTGCACTACAAGGTCCAGAGAGATAAAAGCCTAAATTACACTAGTGTGTTCAAAGGATTCTACTCCCTACTACTACAAGAAGTACCTTSTGCACAGTAGTGAAAGTAGTCAAATATTTTCCAGATGTAACAAGTGTATATGCTTTAAAACATGGGCTCAAATTTTATCTTAATAAAGACTAACTCTTAACAGGCTTTCTTACTACACTGCTGCACAGTACATACACAGCATGAAAAATACTGAGAGGCRATACTACAATGCCTGCAGAAAGGTGTTGTGTTCATTTAACTGGTTTAAACTGCTAGTAAGGACTTTGTGCCTCATAATGGAAAGCCTTCCTGTGTATCCCACTCAGCTCGCGGGACGCAGCCTGTTGGCAAACCAAGCAGCACTACAGCAAAGCAAACAGCCAGGCCATTCCCACACTCACACAGCCTTTGCAGAACTGCTGAAGTGTTCCAGCAGCATTGTTTGCAGGACCAAAGCCCGCAGATTGCAAATTGCAACACAAGCAACCAGACTGGGCCTGGCACCACAGCCCACCTCTGAAGCACCCCTAAAGCCAAGTGCTGGCAGGATGCTCCCTGAACACACAGCAATGCTCTTTGACAAGTCAGCTCAACCGGGTCAGTGTTCTGATAAGCATTTGCATGTGTCTGCGCTGTAGCTCCTGTTAGGAACCAGAGTCACTGGCTCCTTTTCCAAGGGCATACCAGCTCCTCCAATACTCCAGATGACAGAAACAGTTTCCATAGCAAGAGCAAACTGTATTCATCCTTCTAAAAGGTGGTGCTCCTTGTTTCCTGGCTTTCCTATCTCACAGTTGTGCCATGTATCAGATATGCTTACTTTTACATTTACATTCCCTTGTCAAAACATTATAGATATTAATCAGTCTGTCAAAGGTGGCACAGCAGGCTGCAGGAGCCTTCAGTGTGACCTGGCATGATCATTCTTGTTGCTGCTGGACCAGATGTCCACTTATTTTTTCCAGGGCCACTGATACAGGTGCCATTATCCACCGATGCTGACTTCTRCCGGAGGTTACTGCTCCCAAGACCCAGGGGCAGAACACACAGGCACAGCTTCCWGGCACAACATCAGGCACCAACCCATTATATACCTAAACCATCAGATTCTGCACATGAGTGATGGAGTCCTACACACCTGCTGCTACTGCAGCAACTTCTGCTACACAGACAGGAACAAAGGTCTGAGGAGCCAGGGACACCTTAAAACACCACAATTGTGCTCTAGGCAAGCATATGTCACTGCCACCTAAATCCATGCCTCTATTGAAGCTTTGTCAGTACAACAAAGCCAAGTCTTATTGTAAAAACCCACTTCAAGTTCAACGGATGAGTTTAGTAAGAATGTTATGTTGTATCTATTTTTAAGAAAGAAAAAAAAAAAAAAAAAAAAAAAGAAGTACCACATTTGGTATGAAGCTGTGTCAGGAAAGGTTTAAGTTAGAAAGGTTCTTTACCCAGAAGACTCCCCAAGGAAGTGGTCACAGCACCAGCCTGCCAGAGTTCAAGAGGCATTTGGACAATGCTCTCAGGCACATGGTGTGATTCTTGGGCTGTTCTGTGCAGGGCCAGAAGTTGSACTTGATAATCCTTGTGGGTCTTTTCCAGATCAGGATATTCTATGAGTCTATGATTTACATTTTGCAGAATGACATATTGTTCACAACTAACACCCTTTTGTAAATRTCAATATTACTCCTCCCTGTTCACACCCAAACTTGGATTTCACTGAATCACAGAATCAATTAAGTTGGAAAAGACCTCTGAGATCATCAGGTCCAACCTGTGACCAAACACCATCTTGTCAACTAGACCATGGCACTGAGTGCCACATCCAGTCTTTCCTTAGACACCTCCAGGGATAGCAACTCCACCACCTTCCTGGGCAGCCCATTCCAACAACTAGTCACCCTTTCTGTGAAGAAATTCCTCCCAATGTCCAACCTGAACCTCCCTAGGTGCAGCTTAAGGCTAAGTCCTCTCGTCCTGTCACTAGTTACCTGGGAGAASAGGCCAACCCCCACTTTGCTTCCTTTCAGGTACTTGTAAAGAGTGGTAAGATCACACATCAACCTCSTTTCCCCCAGACTACACGACCCCTGCTCCCTCAGCCACTCCTCATAGGRCATGCATTTCAGACAATTCATTAGCTACACTGCCCTCTCTGCACATGCTATAGCACCCTAATGTCCTTCCTAAACTGAGGAACACAGAACTGAACACAGTACCCAAGGTGTGGCCTCACCAGTGCTGTGTACAAAAGGACAATCACTRCCCTGGTCCTGCTGGCCACACTATTGCTGATACTGGCCAGGATGTCACTGCCTTCTTGGCCACCCGGGCACATCATTGACTCATGTTCAGCTGGCTGCCAGCCAGCACCATGTCGTTTTCCTCCGGGAAGTTTTCCAACCACCATTCTCCAGATCTGTAGTGCTGCCTGGGGTGGTTGTGATCCAAGTGCAGGACCCAGCACTTGACCTTTTTGAACCTCATAGTGTTGAGTCTCGGCCCATTGATCCAGCCTGTTCAGATACCTCTGCAGAGCCTTCCTGCCCYTCAGGAGACGGACACTCCCACCCATTCTGCATGAAGCACGCAGTTAGTCAGCAAAGCTTTGACTTATCATTTGTCCTCGCCTGCTCTTAGGACTGTAGTGCCCAAGTCCACATCGCAGCCAGGTCTGTTCCTCACTGCTGCTTCCAGACGCTGCAGATTCTGTGTCCTGTAAATAAGYTCAGAGCCAACCCCCGATACCTGTGAAGTCAGTTCAGGTAACACCGGGACATGAAATTATTTACATGTGCTGCGTGTAAAAATAAAGCTAAGCAATGCTGGGGGCACTTCAGTGACTTTTGCCTTATCAATAAACTGGGGTTTTTTTAATAACTTTAATTTTATWTTAAGAAATGAGGGGGTTTTGCTTTTTCTGATACGTATGTCGGCATGGAGGTCTATATCGATGTATGCAGACACATATGTACACGCAGACACAGAGAGACACACTGGGACATACAGACACATACACAGGCAGACACGCACACAGACAGACACATACACAGACACACCCGCGGCTCCTCCCGCCGTAGTTTAAAAGTCCAGCCAAGAGGGGAGCGAAGCCAGCGGCTCCCCCGGGGCCGGCGGCGGCAGCGCCGCCCGGGCTCCCACCCCTGGCYACCGCCCTCCCCGGACCGCGGCGGGGCCGGTACTCACAGAACCCGTTGGAGCCGGTGCTGGTGAACATGGCAGCGGCCCGGGCCTGTCGCTGGCGGAGCCCCCGAGGTCGGGCAGCCCCTGTGGAGCCGCGGCGGGCCGGGGCCGGGGCCGGGCCGGGGCTGGGGAGGGCTAAGGCGGCCGCGATGGGCCAAACGCCGCCGCCAGGCGACCGGGCGGCGCCCCCTGCTGGGCCCGCCGGGCGGGCGGGGGGGGGGGCGCGGGGCGCTTCAATCCGTGTCTGGGAACTGTAATTACTCGAGTCTTCATTAGTGGGAAGAACTTGTTTTCCCTGAGGGTGGCAGAGCMCTGGAACAGGCTGCCCAGGGAGGGCGTGTGGTCTCCCTCTCCGGACACATTTAAAACCCACCTGGACATGTTCCTGTTTCACCCGCTSCAGGTGGCCTTGCCTTGGCACGGGGTTTGGACCAAATGATTCCAGGAGCCTCTTYCTGCCCTATCTATTCTGTGATTCCGTGATTGAATACGATTTAAATTTTTAATTTGTAGGTGCCTTGAGGAAGCCTAGCTCCTCACACTTCGGAAAACTCTGGCCCTCGAGGCTCATCCTAATTTGGGGGGTCCGGCAGGTAAATGTCTTATTAGGAGCGTGGGTAAGCTGTCATTACAGCTAATGGAGACAGAGTCAATAGAGCCAGCGGAGTCTGGAGAGCTTTCCAAGCGGTCAAATGAAGGTGTCTGCTTTAGGATTAAATTAATTGCTCTCTAGGCTCCACCTAGGGACTGCATTGAACAGATCACCACGGGCTCTGATGGCACGTCAGGCACCATAGGCGCYCAATGCGGGGTGAGCCAAATTCCCGATTTTGCAGGAGATATGGTATGATAAGGCTGAAACAGTTAGGGCACCAGATTTCACTGACATTTTCAAGTCATTGTAGAAACCAGACTTTACTGAAAGAAGTCACGCTAGGCATTTAAAATGGTGACAATTCTCTGCAGCACAAGGTGTGTGAGCTTTGTGTTCATGTGGTCATGGAACTGTGGGCCTCAAAATCGCATTTATCTTACTGCAGTACAGGACTGAAAACAAATGTCACTCTGTAACTGGAAAGTGTGACTCGTCAGCTAGGTAACAATTTTTAAGTAGGCAACCAATAGTAAAAACTTCTCTGGCAAGTAATAGATTTCTTATATTTCATAAATTTTTATATACCATAAACAATGCATTTTAATATTTGCATTCAAATGCAGCTATTAACTAGCACTCAGAAATGCTGATTTGTTGATTCTTTGTAAACATAATMTCTTAAACACTGCCACCGGGACATAAAAGGACTATATACTTGGGTCCACAAAGATTTCAGCTAAGTTCAACATATAAGCTTGTATTTTTAAAATGGCAAWTTTCTAGCACTAACTTCAGATTTCCGTTGGTCACTTGTCCTCTCTGTACAGGCCCAGCATCAGGCAGGTAGGATTGGGATTCACAATCCGCTCACAGAGCAGGAGGTATGTCTAAACCAGCCAGGAGGAAGAGACAAAGAGGTAGCTCATTGGAAATCCTGACTTATCCCAAGCTGAGGTTCTTCTCTCTGAAAAGAATTTAAATTGGATTCACAGCATGAAAGCCATCGTGCATTTTGTGTCTTTGGCTACACACAACCAGCTTACTCTCTGCTTTTAAAGCACAGCTGGAAGAAATTATTTGCTACAGAAATTTTCTTTCTTTCTTTCAAATGCAAATGGCTCTGGCTGCTGTATATTAAATATGCAAACTCTGTCTTGTCAGTGTGCTGCTGAATGCCTGTAACCACACATAAGTGACAGGCAACCCTCATTTATAAGGAAAGGAAAGATAAATAAGGAGGTGCAAAGCTGGTAATAGTTCCAGGATGAAACCTCTTTGGGAGAAGCTTGGGTGCCTCCTGAAGCCTTAGGGATCTACTGAGGTACTCCTGCTTTAATTAATTACCATTTTGAACTTCTTTTACTAACCTCCACTTTAAGTAATTAAGCCTTTTTGTGGATCTGGCTTTACTGTAGGTGAGGATAAAACYTGAAAACGTTTCCAGTATTGCCTGTGTAATAGGCTTAGGAATGTTGTTTTAGTGCTGAAGATAAAGCTTGCTTTTATTGCTTTTCACAGTTAACAGAATTGAATGGGAGAACAATCATCAGTTTAGAAGTTTACAGTCCTAAGAACCAAGACCTAGTAGTTTTCYCTTTTGTAGTCTCTATTTTGAAGATTTCCCTAGATTGATGTCCTACAAGGTAATCATATTAGAGGGATTCTCCTCTGCAACGTCAAGCGCTGGAATTGGATTCAAGTCATAATCATTGAACATACCAGAGGCATGTAATCTACTGAATAAGGATGCATTTGGGCAAATATTTAAGGGCCCTTTTGAAAGCAGCTCTGTGGACTTGTKATCATTGACAGATACAGCAAAACTGAATGAGAAACAACAGCTGGCAAGCTTCTCCCGATAGCATACCAAARTACTTGCAGATTTGTCAATTTTGGTGGAACACAGGGAGCTGGTTCCATATCTGTTTGTTTTGTCACTATCTTATTAATGTCTACAAATATATTAGAGAGTCTGTGAAAAAACTGATGATATCCCTTGTTTGTTTGTTTGTTTGTTTTTAATTAATTATTAAGTCATTATTTCTGGGATTAGATCAGATGAGATCCACTGATGTGTTTTGGAGAAAACTGCACACTTGGTGCTAATTATTATAGTTTCACATGTTGATTGAATAGTTGAGGAAATGTAGTTTTTGCCCTCACATACAGTGCCAAGCAGAGAGGCATTTTTATTGCAACACCATCAGCTGGTAGCGTGACATAAGAATTAAGCAAATTATTTACATTGTTTAAGTATACAGTGTTGACTATTTTGGAGTTAAATGAAATCATCAGTCCTCATGCTTGCCTTGGAACATATCCCAGAATAGGAAGGCTAGCACTTATCTACTAATCTACTCAGAACAAGCTTAGAAGGCTTTGACACTGCTCAAATGTCAGCTTGAATATCTCCCATTTGTTTATTGCATCTAGTTAGTGGGGTCAATTTGGTATGGACAAAATAATGTTATTTAAATTTCCTGCTCAAAAGAAAACCCCAGAAGACTGGAATTTTTATTTCTAACTTTTTTTAACATGATTAAGTTGCTTTCTTCCCTGAACTTGTGATGTTTTTGAAGCAACTCTTAATTACTAATTAATCTCCAACAGTCAGATGGTCCCCTGGCATATAGAATGAAGGATGGCAGCAGAGTAAAACAGGGTGGAAATGTAACACCTCASTCAGGAATTTTCTGACTAAAYTCAGTGCTGGYTAATGATTCTGCAGGTTAATTGCAAGTGGTCTACCTCCTTTTGACATCTAGGGTTTCCATAGCTTTCATAGTAGCACCTGCAGTTATTACCATTGCCTGAAATATTAACAGATACCTAAAGAGASGTCAATCCTAAAATTAATTATTTCAGTAACTTCTCCCTAGAATTTCTAACCCTTGTGTTCAGTAACAGAAGATGTTAAGGAAGACAGCTGTGGAACACACATGGCCTGCAGAGGAGAGTTCAGCAGCAGTGCATCTTGCTGATAGCAGCTTGTTTGGGAACAGGAGGAGGACAGAAGGCAGAGATTCACTGGGCTGAAATTGGACTGATTTGACCTGTATCTTTCCAAAATTAGTGAATTTCTCTCTCTCGTTCAGAAGTGAGCAAAGCTTTATACTGCAGCAGGCCTCCTGTCCTCTTGAACTGTAGTGTCATCATTTTATTACATCGTTTCAGGGTTTTTCACTGTATCTAGAAGCTAAAGAACATGTTCTAGCTTAGTTCTTTCCATGTAGAGCTGGTAAGCTTACAGTTAATAAGGAGCAATGGAGTGGCTGAAGGAGTATTAGGCTTTGTCAGTTATTTTTCCAACTTATTTTGCATCACCCTGTTATAAAAAAATGGGAATACTCAAACATGTTACATTAGTTAAGGTTCTAGCCATGATATTTTTTCAAAACTTAAAATGCCATGTTAAACCTGAACTCCAAATCAATGTCTAGTAACATAAATATGTGGACAATTATTGCTTCAATAACTCAAAGACACCACTGACTTGTTTTTCACCTGGACCCCCTAAATGGCAAGCAATGACAGTATACCATTTTAAGGTACTGGCTGATCTGGTACTCAGCCATGTACACTTTTACACTGTGAGTCTCAACCACCCTTTTAGCCACCAATCAGGTGATCTGAGCACTGGCACCACATGCACCCAGATTTCAGCATCTCTGTGTTCAAGGTGCAGCACCAAGCACTTGATCAGCAGCTTGGTCTCTATTTCTTGTAAAACACTGCCTCAAAGGTACTTAATTCCCTGTCACATTTATTTTCAATAAATTTATTTCAATTAATGTTGAGATTCTATGAAAAACAAGAACATATGATAGGCATAACCAGGAACCAGATCCTAATACAAAGAAAGAAAGGAAGTTTAAGATAGAACATTAAAAACTCAGGTTAAAGTCAACAATTAAGAAACACCATGCCTATGTTCATGTTTCATTTCACTTAGGTGAGAACTCTAGTGAGAATTAAAAATGCACTCGTCCAGCTGCCCTTGCTGAGCAGCTGTCGCTGCATTTTAGATTTCTCATCTGAAGGCAATCAGTTTACTGCAAGGTAAATTGTGAAACACAGTAAGCATTAACCAAATGATTATGTTTAAGCATAGTGCTCAGAAAACCCAGTTAGGGAATCCATTAGGAGGGCAAATAATTATGTATAGCATTGCATAACACAATGTACTTTGCATATCTGTGTTCTCTAATGCATACAAGAGATCAAGCACTAGTCATCTATTTCAGACTGAATTTATGTCAAAGAGTACCTTTGAGATATGGAGCATATGCTAAATTATCCAAGATAACTATCAGCRATGGCAAAAAGTCTTGAGCCTTTAAGATGCAGAAAATTACCRCATTGTTACACACAGGTATGACTGTGCTGAAATTGTCTATTCTGAAAATTAGATATTAGAAGATATTTCTAGGGGTATTTAAAGACCTTCCTCCTTCCTGATACCTATCCATATTTCTCAGATATCCTCATGCTCTTGCTTCACATCCATATTTTAATGCTATCTCTTTATCTCCACACAGTGTGAAGATTATTAATCTCCTGTGTTTACACTTGGAGGYAAATTTGTGTTTAAGGGAATACCTGATGAGCCACATCATGATGTTATCAGGCCTGTAGCATAACACTGCTAAGAGATCTAAAAAACCAATAAAGCTTTAAGCAGTTCTCATTATCTCATTTGTATTTGAGTTAAATTTGAACATGTAGGAATAGTCTTGTCTTTTTTTCACCTAATTATCCAAATCAGAATCTGTTTGTGTTCATATAATATTATTGAAATACAATGATCTCTCAGAAAACMTTGTAAAAATTTAAAGGATGTTCACTCCAGAAATGTACTTGCATAATATTTGCAATAGAAATATGTACACTTACAGGAAATAGACATTCCCAGGTTTTCTTTTTTCCTCCATAAATGTTAGTAATGGCAGAGTTAGGTATGAAAAACCTTTAGCATACCAAAGTGTAAAATTTTGCCCGGCTGTGTCCTTTAAATTGCCATCAGAAAAACAAACTGCTTTTCATTGTTAGAAAGAGGAACTACTGTAAAGACAATCAGTATATGGATAAACAGTGTTTAAATACAGTAGGACTATTAAAACCACAAAAAAAAATATGGTTAATTACAATTATTCTTGATTCTATGCTGTACTTTTTCCAGTATGTGCCATTATCTGTTTGCTGCTACAGGCATTGCAATGCTAGGTAGATGTCTAAAACTGAAGATTGGATCTAGTCAGACTGAAATATAAAACTAATCAAATGCAAAAGTTGGCATTCTTACTGTTCCTTTTGCTGCCTTCTCTGCACATCAGAAGTATTTCTTGTTTTACTTGCTGAACACCATTTTTAAAATTCCTAGAGTACTTTATAAACTGGGGTACTACAAAAATATCCATTTGGGGGGCCAGTTGTAGTAGAAATAACTAACTGTGGCAAAGAAATCTTTCCTGGTATGATGATTCACTGAGCTGACGTTTTGGGCTCTTCCTCACCTCACCCAGGAGGTGGGACAGTGTCACTTTCCGGTCAGCTGGCATGACACTGAGAGCAGTTTGCCACAGCTCCCAGGACAGACTTGACTGGGGTGTTAAACCAGAGAAACACACAGCAACATTTAGTTCACCACAATTTTTGGAGTAAACCCCAAAATGCCKGGGTGATGAAGCTTCCAGGAGGTCTTTCCACTTGACCTTCAGGCTGGATAGATGAGCCTGGACTCCAAGCCTCCCTTCACTTGGGTGGCTTGGTGGCTTCTCTGAAGAAAATGCAGCTGCACTGAGGGGAAATGAGAGAGAAATCRGGAATTCATTGCGAGAGGAGGAACTGGAAGGCCCTGTTTGAAGAGGTGTGTAAAAGACACCATCAATCTTTCCTCTTTTACACACACATGCTGGAGCTCTTGCCACACATATTCCTCTGGGGACACAGGCAAACAGACATGCTGGGCACTTGGAGCACAGAGACGTCCTCCTGGCTCATATTTTGATCTGGCCGTTGTGCTAAAAGTTGTGTCAAGGCCATTTTTGGCCCTTAAGAAATAGTTATGAAATACTAAATCTGCTCATACTAAAACTCTAGTTTATTGCTTTGTCCCTACTGTAAACTAAGTCAGCAAACTTTTCAAGTGGGAGAAAAATAACCCAAAAAAGTCAGTACACTCCTTTGTGTGTACCAGATATGCATTCACTGCAGCATTTTTTTCTTGAAATATGCATTTATTCTCTGAGTATATATACCAGTAACTACATATTTTCAGCAAAAGTAATGTTACACAGGTGACAAGAAAGGATTAGTACACATACTGGTTTATGTCACAAGGACTGGGCACTGCTGTTGATTAATTTTTGTATGTGAATATATATCATAAAGTTTTCTCATCCATTTTCCTATGTCTTTGATCCCAGATTTCACTGCAGAATTACATTTCCACAATATGGCTGACGCCAAAGCCCAAACATTATTTGAACTTACTCTCCAGTCAGTATGAGTAAGAACTGATACATTTGTATATACAGGAGAAGCTGCTCATAAGCTGACATGTACTTTTGGGGGCAGAAACTAAGCAATTGTATCTTAGGCTGCCTCATACAAGCTACAGAAATTTTGCTTGCTTGTAGGTAAACTGTTTTCATCTGAAGGTCATGGTGTAGGTAGAGACCATGCCCAGGAAAAGCACCAATTTGAGGCTTAAAAATCTTCATTTGATGCAACATTTGAGATGTGTCAGTACATTATGCTGTAAAACAGGAAAGAAAAAAAATGCAACAAAAAAAGAGCATGTCAGCCCCAGGTGATTTATGGCCTGATTCACAGTGCCCTGGATTCATCAGCCAGAAGCYTGCTGTGTTTTCAGCAGACTTTGGCTCAGATTGGTGCACTTTAAAGTTCCAAACCGCAGACAGTGCAGCAGCAAGCTGGGGCAGATGGAAAGTGGCCGTCACAGCCGGGATGATTCAGGGAGCAGATGGGCTTTGTTTTGAGAGGGGAGCGGGAGGATACGGGGCTGACATCGAGTGGGAGGCCGCCTTTGCTCTACATGGACRGTGATGGCATGAATGGAGATAATAAGGCGAGAACAAAAAGAGAGAGGAAGGGAGTGGTCCGAGGGGAAGGCTGGGTGGAATGTGCGGAATTAGCACAGGGTGGAGCAAGAGACAGGAGAAAAAAACAGAGGCACKCTCGGGGTTGTGCAATTTGGCAGGTCTTAACCCCTGACACAGGCGGAGGAGGAATCCATAAAAAGCTCTGAGGAGGAGAAATGGTAAGGGGGATTGACAGGAAAGGTAACACCAATGGGATGGAGCCCAGGTGGTCTGGAAAGGGTGTCATGATGACATAAAAAAAAAAGAGAGAGAAAGAAAAGATGAAAAAGAAAATGAGATAAAGGAAAATACTAAAAGAAGCATTGCTGAATTATATTGAAGAATTCTGGTTGCTTTGTATGTGGTATCCACTTGAGTGTCTTTTTTTTTTTTTTCTGTGACTCATGCAACAGAAGTGTATTCTGACTGAAAAAACTGTCTAACTGGGGTGTCCTGTATTCTGAGTAACTTCATGTTCCACACAAGGTACAAAAAAGTGCAAAAAGTGTCTTTCCTGTGCGAAATACAATGTTATAGGACATTCTGAATGTGGATGTCAGCAACACACAGCAAAACCCTCTAAATAATGCAAAGGTGGGTAACTTCTCTTGGGGAGTACCTGCCAACAAATATTTCATGTATGTGCACACACAGAACCACAATACACACATTCCATAATCTGCAAGCTAAACTAAGGAGGTGCTGGGAGGCTGCCAAAGAGATCGGGGTACCGCTCCAGCCAAAAATCCCCGAAGTTAAAAAGTAATTGTGCCTGCTATTGGTACTTTTGTCATAGAAAGTGCTTAATGAAAACCTGGGCTGATCAGTGACTATCTCATGGTAATGACACATGCTAAAAAGCCTGATCAACATCTTCAGCCTATGAGAATGAACCCTTGCTTGATATGAGCAGAAGATGGAAAAGATCTAATTATGCTATGTCAGAAAAAAATCCCAATATAATGTAAAACTCAGTTGTATAGACTTTGAACTGAAATTTGATGACTTCTCAATGTTTGGGTGATTACTACAAGCAMTCTTAAGGAAGTTTCAAAGTTCTTTGCAAATAAGAGGTTACTACTTTCTAAATCCAGGGACTATGAAACCTGGCTTCTCCCTTCTCTGAAGGAAGCTAAAGGAAGAAAATCAGTGAGTGGATCATTTAATTCAAGTGACATTGTGCAAYCAGCTATGGTAAGAATGTAGGGTGGGGCCTGAGAAACACTATCGATGTGGAAAATTATAAAAGGTGTGTGTCTCATCACGTATTGGATTTCTTCATTTTGTCTTGCTGATAGAGTAACAACAAAGATGATCTTYTCAGACATTGCCATAATTAACAAGACATTGGCCTGGATTCCAGATAAGAATATTTTACACTCTGAGAACAGAACTGAGATCCAAAGGGGTARTAGATTAGTCACTGCTGAATTAAGAACTTCAAGAATTTAATTAGAGTGTGGAAAAAAGTCATAYAGATTTTCACAGTGGATAGAGGTAAAGGTGGAGTATTTTCTCTTTCCTGGGTTGTCACATCTAGGAGGTAAGCTGAATTAATGAGAAAAAGCAGACAACATTGTCAAAATCCAGGTGCTAATGTTGTCTTTGCCAGACTGTAGCAATTATGGTCCCTCTATCAGTATCCTGACTGGCTTTCCCACAGACCCAAGGAACGCAGGAGATTTTAATTTATTTACAAATAATAATTTTGCCAAGCAAAAAGAAAAAATTAAGTATATTTGAAAGGAACTCTAGATTTTGGCCTATTTGAGAAGATGATTAAGCAACAGTTGTTCCTGTCTTCTACACAGCTTTATTGACCAATAACCTTGCCCCCTTAAATCACAGTGTACAAATGAGTGTCTTGGTTTTTAYTAACAGTATAACAAAATGGAGTAGYCTGAYTGATAAATCTCTTCTTGGCCCAGGGATCTTTGCCAACASTTTTCATAATCAAATTGTCTTCAGACCCAACAGGGGTTATTTCATGTCTTTCTTGCTGTGACAGTGCTCATAATTTGACTAATTGATTCCATATATTCCCACTGCCCAAGCATGAAGGAGCTGGCTGTTAATATGGCTCTGTCACTGTTCCTTTGCACAGATACCTGGTCTTTCAGTCAGCCATGCTGYTYTATGGCAATAGGGAACCCTAATTARATTGTRTGGGCTCAAAGAATGAAAATGGAGRTGTGACCTCAGATGYTTATAYCACTTAGACACACACAGGTTTATGGGGTCAGATAGGATCCACYCAAGGGCACTGAGGGATCTGGYAGAACTTGTCACCAAGCCATTTTCCATCATTTACCAGTAGCCCTGGCTCAGTGGCGAGGTCCTGGTTGACTGGAAGTCAGCAAGAGTGATTCCCTGATTCTTGTATGTAACAGCCATCTATAAGAAGGGCTGGAAAGAGGATTTGGGGAACTACTGGCCTGTTAGCCTGACCTCGGTGCTGGGAAGGTCATGGAACAGATCATCCTGAGTGCCATCAKGGGCCTTTAATATAATTGTTATAATTAGTATTACTGTTCTCCCTTGCTCTCCTACAGCAGATTGTGACTATCTCTATGGTGATGGCTGCCAGCACCACAGCACAGCTGGTAGAAGAAACGCGGAGATTGGCTACTAGGAAAAATTTCTCTACAGAAGGGGTTGTCAAGCACTGGAACAGGCTGCCCAGGGAAGTGGTTGAGTCACCATCCCTGGAGATATTTAAAAGATGCATGGATGTGGTACTTGGGGACATTGTTTAGTGGTAGACTTGGCAGTTCTGGGTTAATGGTTGTACTCAAGGATCTTAGAACTTTTCTTCAACATGAAGCATTCTATGACTCTACAATTCTATGATTCTATGATTCTATCATTCTATCATTCTATCATTCTATCATTCTATGCTCTGTGACTGAAGTGCCAGCGGTCAAATGCCTCATCCACTCTCCTTGTATGTCAAGTGACTTTTTTTAAGGCTTCCTGTGTGGAAACTCTTGTGCAATAGCTATGAGACATAATTAGAGTTTAATAATTATTTAATGTCTGCCCTCTGTATGCCCCTTTCCAATTTTACAAGAAAAGTTGTCTTGAAGCTTAGAATAACCTAACACAGAATAACCTTTGCACAAAAACACCGTAAGAGACTCAATGCTATTACTTGGTACACAGCATCTTCCTAGCACTTGTTGTTTCAGGCTTTTCCTTCATGTAAASAGATTTGATGGAATTTTTCATAACTTGTGCTCACCAACCAAGAARATGCTGGGAGCAAGGCAGTGATGGCAAAGAGGTTGCTCTCCAGCACAAGTTTACAAGTGGGAATCAAATGTGGGGCTAAAGTGCTCACTARCCCAGTCACTATGACCTTCATCAATACTACCTCCAAGAGAAGCGTCATTTTACACAAGACTAAAACACTATGGTGTTGTCCTGCTCAGCTATTTCATGTCTTACACCACCTGGCCCATGAATATAGCACTCAGAAGGGTTATTGCTGCATCCTGGGTCAACAGCTTGGATGGCTATACGAGARTTTCTCCATGTCTGTAAACCCCATGACTAGGCTACGAGCTGACTGTACTTATTTCCTTTTCAGTTTTGGTTGTCCCTTGGGTAAACAATTACTCAAAAATTATGCAAAGGTAAAGGTTTGATTCTCCTTTCATGTTAATGTGATTTCAGATTTTGTTTTTATGCATGTGTGTGTGTGTATGTGTTTGTGTATACACATATACATACATATACACATATATGCATGTGCATATATTTTGCTCATCACAAATGACAGCCCTGGAGCATAGAAATATTTGTCTGGAGAACTTGTACGAACAAGTTGGTAGCAGCGTGTGTTTCAGTACCTGCCTTTKCCATTCTGCCTTACTACTGCAGGCAGTGCAAAACAGAAAAGCAGCCTAGATGTGTTACAGCATCCTGTAATTTTATTATGAGATTTAGTATTCTTTGTAGTCTTCTTTTAACTGAAATACTGTTTTGTTTTGTTTTTTTTCTTTTCGAAGGAAAAGCATTAAGGCCTTGACATTGCAAAGAAAACTTTGGAAAATGTGATGTAAATTTGCCCCAGAGATTCAGAAAAAAAATACCTAAATTAATAAAAGGCTTATCTGTGGAGGCTGACTCATGTGTTTTGGGAAATGCAGTTAGTATTTTGTAGGGTCACCTCCACCCTACTTCACCAACCAAAATAATAATTATAAAGCATTATTACCYTTGTTTTGTAAAAGTAGCAATACTCTGTCACTCAGATCAGCTATGCAAAGGATAGAGCAATGGTCCTATTTGGTTATCTTGAAATTCTTGGGCAAGCTGACGGTGATGTTAAAACACAACTAGCTGACACAGCTCTTCTTTGGGGAGATCAGAAGGGGTCAGAAGCAGCAGATCAGAAAGTGATTAATTTTAAGAAATTAAATGTRGCTGTGTACATTCAAAAGAGCCTAAAGTATACAGAAACTCCGCGCTCAGACTTTACGGTCACTTCTCTCGGTATTCTGGGCAACATCATCTAGCCATTGTCTTGATGTGCCCAGCTGRCATCCTGCTTGTTGTGTGCCCCTTCTTAAATGGAGACAGAGACACAAGAACTCTTCAGAAACAATGAAGATCCCCATTGAGGCCATTACCTTAAGAAYTGAACTCAATGATCCTTCTGGATCCTTTCCAACTTAGAATAATCTATCATTCTTTCTGTGATTCTGTGAAGCAATTCAGTTTGGATAAAATGTCAAAAGGATTAGGTAYTTTTAAAACAAACCCACCAGCCCCAGAGGATAAAATACAGAGAACAGAGAGCAGAATTGTTCAATGACATAGAAAATGAAACAATAACAAATCTAATAAAATTGGCCAACAGTTTCCTCAATAAGCAAGATTGCTTTCAAAGCAGCCATTCTCTCCCCGCCTGTCAAAATGAACTTCAGACGGAAAATACCATATATTTGATGTAGATCCTTAGATGGMTTAGAACAATCTAGCTCCATTCATTCATTCCCTTGAACTAAAATCACTTTACTGCAGTTGAGGATTTGGCCTTTTCTTCCTCCAAAGCTGCGAAAAGACACAGCTTCCTCTTATCACTTTATACAAAAACACCTCACTTAAAAAATGTGAGAGTTTTTTTCATGTGTTAAAGTTCATTTTGTTTAAGCATGCAAATCTCTTGCCTGAACACAAACAATATGTGCAGCTATAATCTTCCTTGCAACAAATTCACCTTCATAGTTCTGGGTGATCAGGTGGCTTTGCCACATTTGATTGGCGGAAAAGTAAGCACTTTTAAATATATTGCAATTGAGTTTGGTGTTTTGTTTTTGTCTAGCCTTGTTAAAAGCTTAGCTACCTTTCTTGCAACTGACTTCATGAACATACTAAATACTTCTCTGAGTTGTTTTGTTAAGCACAGCTAATTAATGCAGTGAAGTACAACTGAGTTAAGTAGGAGAATCACTGCTCATAAATAAAGATAAGGAAATTAAAAGAGGTATGACTGATATGCATGTAATTACCTGTTTAGGAGGCAGCCTGATCTGGAAGAACCAGAAGAGACTTGGAAGGCAGGAAATCCTGTGTCATAATCTTCATTCCACCCATGACTTGTGCTGCCACAGGCAGGTTGCCCTGCCYCTCCCTCCTCAAAAGGTTGTCACTCAGTGACAGTCACGTAAGGATTTATTAATAGAATAGACAAAGCAGCTGAAACCCTCAAAGTGTGATTTTGGCACTCGTGAATATCAGAATAATAGAATGGTTTGGATTGGAAGWGACTTGAAAGATCATCAAGGTCCAACCCTCTGACAAGAGCAGGGACAACTTTTGCTAGACCAGGTTGCTCAGAGWCYTATCCAGTCTGACCTTAAATACTCCCAGGAATGGGGCATCCACAACTTCTCTGGGCATCCTTTTCCAGTGCCTCACTAGCCTCAGAGGGAAGAATTTAATTGTTTAATCTAAATCTGCCTTCCTTCARTTTAAAGACATTCACCTTTTTCCTATCACTACAGGCCCTTCTAAAAATCCCCACGCCACCTGTCTTGCAGGCCCTTTTAGGTACTGGAAGGCCACTACAARGTCTCCTTGGAGTCTTYTGTCCCCTAGGCTSTCTTCATAGGAGAGATGCTCCATCCATCCAATCACTTTTGTGGCACTCCTCCCTACTTGCTCCAACACCCTTCTTATCTTGGTAACCCCAGAGATGGATGCAGCATTCCAGCTGGGATCAGAGAAAGTAGAGGGGCAGAATCACCTCCCTTGACCTGCTGGCCACACTGCTTTTGATGCAGCCCAGGACATGGTTGGCCTTCTGGGCTCCTAGCACACACTGCCCATGTTGAGATTCTCTTCCATCAGCACCCCCAAGTCCTTCTTCTCCAGGCTGCTCCATATTAAAGGAGCTGCTCCAAATTTTCTTGCTCCATTCTCCATATCTCATTCACAAGCAAGGAAACAGAAACTCATAACTTCTCCAGTGGTTACTCCTTSAAAGTTAAACAATTCTGACTTTCTTTACTCTAAAGTAATGGATCATGAAGCAGATTGCRAGAAAGGAATGTTCATGGTAAGGTGTATGGTCCTGAAGAGAGTGTTGACAAAGAGCTGTCAATAGCACAGGACCAAGATTTTATTTGTCTTTCAACCATGAACAAGAAAT
>NW_026623293.1:1267332-1298094 GCF_030028575.1 Malurus melanocephalus
TCCACATTAATCCAGAATTTTACTCAAAAGCAATGTTTACAAAAGGAACTCAACTCCTGTTTTGTAACATCTCACTCCTGCAATAGACAGAGGAAACAAAATCTGAAGATGGGGAAATCCGAGAGGAAGTAAACTGGAGGTTGAGTCAGCACCGTAACCTTGCAGTCAAAGGGTASATGTAAAATCCTGAAATGCACACATCTGCTTCAATGAGCTTTGCTGATCCAAATCCACATGCTTTTCCCTRACAGATGTGGGAGATTCCAGTTGTTTCTACAGCATTCCCCAATATTTAGACCTTGCTGTGTGTGAGGTGTGTTACAGACACAGCTGGAACATCTGTGTTTTCCCACATTACAAAGCAACTGCCAAGTTATAATACTGCTTGTTTATATTGTCTCATTTAGTAACACTTTGGGTCTGAACAAATCACCTTTCTAACCTGCTAGGGTTTAGTATGGGTCTGGTGAGAGAATTCCTGCACRAGCTCCTTCCAGGAACCAGTGCACAGGTTTTAGGACACAGGAGGAGGAGAAAAACATTTTCAGGTTCCTTGCAGCACAATCTGTAAATCCTTTCTCTTTCCAGTGTATTTAATTCAGGGAAGATTTTTACTTCCACTCAATTACTTTAATTTAGGCCAAGTCACCTTGCATATGTGCCAGACCATGGCACTGTGGCTCTTGCCACTATACCTCTCTAACATCCATTCACAAAGAGAATTTCCTGTTTGGGTGGGTAACTGTAACTGCACCTTTAGAAGGCTGGGAAACAAATAGGTTGACCTCTTTCATAGTTTTCTGTTCTGAGTCACCACTGAGCAAACAAACACTATAGTGAAGAAAAGAAACCAAGAAAAAGTCTGAGCAGCACAGAGAATATTGGTTCCTGAATGCTGAAAATGTCCGGAAGTRTAGAGGATAAGTGGGGACATTTTTGAAYTTCATCTGGGAGGAGAAATCAGAGAGGTGCCAGGAAAAATTCAGGCTAATGAAAAGTGTTTTGCCTTTCTTGTTACAGAATTTATCTCACCGGGTACTTGAAAGATAATGACTGTAACAATACTACAACTGCAGCAAAATGGAAAGCAGCCAGGTCCTAGCTTTGTTCCTGGCAAGGAGTTGAAGCACTTTGTACCTTTGATACTGTTCCATGAAACCAGGGGGATGAATCGTGAAAGGGTATTACAGAGAGTGAAAATGTAAGAGTTAAGCATTTAAATAAGCTGCTTTCATCAGAAGGTAGATAAAGAGARTAAAAGATAGGAGAAGGTTGCCTGATCTCACGCTGTTTTGAATAGTTGACTTGGCTGAAGCAAGGCTATTTGGATCAGGAACATAAGACTGGAAAGCTGGGAGACTTGGGTTAAATGTTAACAAAACAACTCGAATTTGTGAAGCAGAGGAAGTCACCWATCCCAGCTGGAACATAAAAGTGGAAGCACAAGAGCCTTGCRCAGATGACAGATGCAGATTTCAGAGCTCTCCAACAGAAAATCTGACAACCAAAAAGACAAGCAAGGATCAAATTTCAAATCCTTCATCGAGGGGGTTGTTGGGGGKGGCGGCAGTAGAATGGAATTGAGGAGCCATACATATTAAACAAACAACCMGAGCCAACACAATCTCTGGCATCAGGATGGTGGCGTAAGATCTGCCCGGGATTACATCACTCTGCAAGAGCTTGCCAGCAGTAGCAGGTTGCTCTCAGCAAGCTCCGAGGGATGACAGCAGCTCTGCCGGCTCACAGGAATGCTTTGTGTATCCAGCGTGCCAGGGGAATGAATGAGTGAGCAAAGCAAGGGAGGAAAGAAGGAAGCATTGTTTGGAGAACAAATGGGATATTTGCACTCAGGTGTGTGAGCCAGTGTGATGCCAAAGGCCACTGGTACTCGGGAACATCTCCAGCTGTAAAAGGCTGGTGAGGGAAAAAAAATCTGTTCCCACCCTGGCTGGCTGATCATCAATAAGAGGGATGCACTACCTTAAGGAGAGTGACCAGGCAGAGACTGAGCCAGGGCTACAGGGTGGTTGTATCAAACCTGAAGTACCTCTGCGTGCAACAAGGACTGCAACACTGAAAGGCTTTAAGCAGGAGACTGGTGGCATGTCTATTGATTTTTGCTGTTCACTCTCTCTCTCGGTGAATTGGACGCAGGGGTAGTTGAAGAGAAATGTTCAGAAACCTTGGGAAGACTGACCACAGATTCCTGGAGGGAATTTACCAGCTTGCTGCAGGTGGCTCTGCAAGCATCTGCAAAGCTGGGGGTGGACAAAGAGGGCTGGCATCCAGGGACTGGATCCAAAAATGGTAAAACCACAGGATTACCTCTAGCAAGAGGGAAAGATGCTTTTTTCCAGGTTTGTGAGACTACAGAAATAGTGGCAGGCCCAARCCCTCAGTGATACTAATCAGCCAGGGCTGGGATTGCTATGGACTTTCCAGGACCTCTGGCATTGCTCTGTGCAAGATGTGGCATTTCCTGTATTTCAGAGCAGCTGGTAACTCTTGGGGGCTGTCAGTAAGCGGCTTCTGCCCTAAGTGGATAAAGTCCACAAGTCATACCTGCACCACTGCATTTAGCCAGCCATGCATGCACTGTGTGTTGGCCCCTGCAGTCACTGCAGTTCTGTGCCCTGCAGCCACCCAGACTGGCTCTCCATCCCACTGCCCCAGCTGACCAGGCTCAGTCCACCATTCATGCTGCATAGACAATTCACACATCCTACAAGGCAGAGTAAATACAGCCTGTGAGTTCATGTGCACCTCAAGAATGGAATCTGTGGAAAGCTTTTCAAAAAGCGGTTATTGTAAGAAAAGAAAATAACTCATCTGGATGTTTTTTCTGACCACATCTGGATGTGGATGTGACCAGCCCTGGGTTCTGTCAAACCCCTAGGTTCTGTCTAAACTATTTGTCCCATGAAGCTCTGCCTAAACTCATACTATGACAAGGATGACAGCAAACATTTTAAAACACAGTTATTTTCATTTCTTTGACATATCCTTAGACTCAGTTTATCAACTGCTGACAGAGTCAAGGACCTGACACCCGACTGGAGGTGGCCTTTCTTGCTTTTTTTTTTTTTCTTTCTATTTTTACTGCATTAGTCACCTTCTAATATCAGAGCTGCAAACCAAAKCAGATGTGATTGTCTCAGCTGTCACTGGGACGGAAGTGGCATTGTAAAGAACAGGATCCAGGCTATATGGCACTTTAAAGATCCAATTGCAACACGCCAATATATAAGTAGCGACATATAGGAAACCTCTGCAGCCTTTTAAGAATCAATGCAGAGCTTTCACAAGGACTGTCACCATTGTCAGCTATTTCATTCATACCTCTGAGTACCATCTTACATGGAGTGTGCTGCAACAGCTGCTTCTCAAAGCTGTGTGTTCAGCTTTCACGAGAAAAGGAAATGGTAGGCAGAAATAAAGTAATTGAACTGCCACAGTTATGGCAACCCTAAGAGCAGCTGAATCAATGAGAAGGGGAAAAGAGTATTAAGGGTAATGAAGACTTTCAAAAGGAAGAATGTYGCTGAGAAGGGCAAGGTTAGAAAAGCATCATTAAAGCTAGATGTAAGGGTRTAAGTAAAGGCTTGGTGAGCCAGGAAGAAATTATCTTTACAGAATTGAGCATATATTTAATTTGCYGTCTAAACCAGCTTACACTTAAACAGTTTTCCCTGGATGAATAGTAGTTGTTCTTATCACAGCACATGTATTCTGAAATTTTATGTTAGCACCCACTGTATGTCAACCAACCTATCTATGGAAACAGTGCTTTTAACAGAATCATTGCACTTTTGATATCTAGAGAAATTAAATAGAACATATATTTTGCATATATTTACATATTTCTAGGTGACTGATGCCTACAGCGTATCATCTCTCRGTAAAAGAGTGTTTGAACAGCTGATTTATTTTGTACTTGCAGATAAAATGTTAAGTCAAGTCTGATTCTGCTAGCAATTCTAATACCCTAACTTCACATTTTTTAGGATCCTTACCATATTTTTCAACAAATATTTTCATGTCCAGGGGGCTTTTCAGAAGCACAATGCTTTTTATGGCAAGTAAAGCTGTAACACTCTCAAGACAGACTTTAACAGCAATGAAATCACTGATTTTGCAAGGCTTTATTGAACGTTATAYGACCTTTCATTAATTTATGTAATAACTTACAGAATTTTATTTTACATGTTATGTTAGAAATTGTAAATTGAAATCTCATCAAGTCTTTCATGTACATACCCCAACTTCAATGTCTATGTTGTTTTGAAAACAGAACTGAGCCATTTAGTCTGCTTAGGCCTTCACTTCACGGAAATGAGGTGGGTAAAAGCCTCTGGTGGGATCCARGGTTACTGGAAATTTGCAGCTTCCTCAAGACTACAGATGTACCTCTCCAGGACTGAGCATAAACCCAGACAAGCTCACACCCCTTCCAGCATTCACCTGGCTACTGCCATAGCCAAGATGGTCTCTGACTGTGCTGCTCTCAGGGTACTCTCTCTGATGGGCATGACGAGAGCATTCTGCCAACTCCTTGCCACCTGAAAAGTAGTTTAATGAGCATAAAAATCACAGGTTTAACAGGCTTTGTTACCCATTTGTGTGGCAACAACTCACCTCAGCTGTGGTAGAAGGCAGCATCTGAAGTTCAGATTTTGCAGTATCCAACCACCACAGTAGTTTTTCCTTAACATTTTTTCACCCATACACCATGTCTGGCACAACCCAATACCTCTTCCATGGGGTGCTGCAGACCTGACCAACTTTTCCACACTAGAGTTGACACTGCCCTGGAGCAGCACTCACACCCATGCTCAGGGAGCAGGCCAGGTTTCCTTAGCTCCTCTGGCTGCTGAAATAAAATGTGTGGAAAGGCACAGTGTCAGTTTTCTGGGACACTCATTCTGCTCTTTAAGTCTGAGTTATTCATTCTTTCCAGTCTAAAACAATACAGACTTGTGGACAAGGGAAGGGTTAATTTTCAAAGCAGAGGTGCTGGAGGGCAGTAGCACTATAACCATACACCTTGATTCACTGCAGCTTTATAATGCCCATTGTGACGCAGTTTTAAAAATGGACTAAATTCAGATTTTAAGTTCATTTTAACAGCAAGTAAAATGTTTGGCTTGCAAAACTTGCCTTTCAGTAGGCTGAATGTGCTTCCGTGCTAGCAGCTTCCAGGAAACTCTTAGGTTACAATTACAAGAAGTTGAAACTGCAGCAGCAGGATTGTTAACTGGAAGTCAGAATTTCCTTTACACCATTCCTCTTATGCTTAGTGCTAAGGCTGGCTTAAATACTTTGTTTCTTTTCCTTTTCTGTTACATTGTTTTGGTATATTTGTGATTCTTTTTTTCTCCTGTTTTGTTTTTTTTGTTTCTCTATCTGACCCTAAACTCTTACTATTTGTTCTTTGGTCTGGTTCTTTCACCTTTTACTGGATTATCCACCTAAAGCAGCATTTTCTGACTATCCTTCCCCATTAGGGTACCTTTTCTTTTAAATTTATGACATGTCCAATTCTTGAAAAAGGTAAAAAATGTATTTTCTATTCCTTTCCAGTCTTCCTAATCACCTTCCCAGTTATACAAAAAAAGAGTGTAAGCAGGAAAGTCAGTGATAAGAAAAATAAAAATAGCATTTGTTCTAAGGAATGAAGGTGAAATACATTTCACGAACTATAGGAAGAGAAGAAAAGAAGTTAATGTATGGATTCAGTTGAAAGACGTAGAGATCTTTCTTAAAATGGTATTTTAGAAAATAAAAAACTATGAGTGAAGATAATTAAAGCATAATAGGAAATCTAAAGAAAGTGAGGCATGAGTTAATAAATCTCAGCAAAAAAGAAGTCTAGGGATGATGCTGCAGGACAGATGGTATCCCAAAAAGATCTGTGCTCTGCMAACTTACATGACCCCTTTTCTTTAAATTAAGATGCAAGGAGATGACCCTGAGAAAGTGAGAAGGTGAGAAAGTGAGAAAGTGAGAAAGGACAGTGCTGGAATGCTGACTGAATGAGCCACAGGGACAGAGGACACAGAMTGTTTGTTTGATCCTCTGTCTGTTATTTGAACATAGATCTGAAAGACGATAAGGGCTGAAGATACTGCCCAACATATTAGGGTTTTTTTTTTTGAAAATAAATGCAAAGCTTGTTTAAAGCAGGAGCTTTGGTATTTAGTGGAGTTTTACTCACTGTTGTAGGATTGATTGAGCAACAATGCTGAGAAACGGAAACAAAATTTGTCTCAGAAGAAATGACAGACACAAGGCTTTATGTTTGCTTACTTATTTTACATGTCAAATATAAAAATAGCATCTTTGTTTATATGGTTGCTTGCATGACAAATGTGAGATTTACAGACAATTTATCACTGCTGCAGCCCCTGTGACCTGCCAGTAAATCTGTGGCCCTRTGTCTCCTTACAGCTGCTTTTGTATTTGGAACATAAGCCATGYTAACTCCTGAAGGATTTATCAGTTTAGAGGACAGCTGTGAAGTGTTTAGGAGAGAACCTAAGGACAGCATGGCCCCAAAATACATCTGGGTTTGGCTATCCCATCTTCTGACACGTGAGACTTTTCTACAAAGAAAAAGACTTCCGATGGAGGAGGCAGAGCCTTCCAGGGATCTCCTGCAAGTACGTCCCCACTCTACACCACAAGCTTTGAAGGCTTCTTTCTGTGCTTTTCTCTTGTCCAACAGAAGAAAAAAAAATAGTGTGTTCGTGGATGAATGGATGGARTATGTATTATTAAAAAGCAGCCAAAACATTCCAGCAGACGCACATTTTTCCATGAGTAAAAAAGCCCCAAAACCAAACCCAAACAAAAATGTGTTACTCACATTGCTTAACAGGCTTCTGGAAGGCTCTGAGATTTTATGGTTGCTACAGATACTACTACACATAACAAGGCAGCTGTAGCTTTCAAACAGACAATAACCCAATCATTTCCTTGACAACTTATTTTGATCACACACACAATCAAAATTAAATACAAGGCCTGTTTGGTAGTTTTTGGGGGACAGAGGAGTAACATCTGAGGGATGTAAATCCTGTGTAGCAAGCAAGAGCAGTTATGAGTGGAAATTTACTTTCTGTTTCTTTGTTTGCTTTCTTTGAAACAACATAAATACATATGAAACTGTACATCAGGAAATTTTWGGAAATCAAATGCAAAGGAAGGCTGACAAATGCTCATGAGCTTCCATTCATCATGTTTCATAGGAAAACAGGAGACAGTGGAATCTGTTTGATTCACTCACAGGGATCCTCCTCCAAGACCAATGGCCTAAGAAATCTGAGTTTTATCCTAAGTCACCTTKGAAAGATTTTGAATAATGATTTTAATTATTATCTTGACTGGAGACGTTGCTTTTGGTTAGTGTTGCACCAGGTTACAAATTCAGTCTGCCATATAGTCCAGGATTGATTATGAAGTATTTAAGTTTCTTAGTATTTATATTTCTTAGAAAGAGGTCTGACTTTYCCCCTTCTTTTCTTTACTAGTCATGATAATTCCAGTATTCCATTTTACAATTTTCTTATTTACATCACATCCACAAATTCATTCTTGCAGCTGTTCCCCATGTGATTATTTCTAATAGTGTCATTGTGGTTCTCCATGTGAATAAGGCTTATTGTTGTGGTACACCATCATAGGCTACAAATATGCAAAAATTATAAAGGGACAGGAAACTTTCAAACCCCTGAAATATTTTCTTTTGGTTTTGGATATGCACTGGTTTCTGTGTTTGCTTGGCTTTTTTTGTTTTGTTATTTTTGTTTTAAGGTTGCCCTGCAGCTATTTTAAAGTTGTTTTTAAAAGTTTAAAAGCTGCTTCCAYCAAGTTACTTTAAGTCAACCACAGCAAACAGTTAGCACTGGCAGTTTCAAAATCTGCCAAACCAAACCTTTAGTAGAAATTAGCAATTGTGAAGTTATTTGTAATAGCTGTATGTTGTATTAAAATATACATCTTTAAAATTAAATATTCTATAATCTTTAAAATTAAATATTCTATAATAATTTCATTTTATAAAAGTATACTGCATTTATTTGTGACAGTGTTTCTTATTGTGACTATGTTGATTATAAATGACAGTCAGATGAACTGGCAAGGAAGAAAGCACAGGAAMCAAAGCCTAGCATTTTATAGTATATATTTAATACCAAAGAAACAAGCTCCTAAATACACTACTTGAACAGATACTGGAGAAGCATGAAATATACAAAAAATTCTATTTCCCTTTTCTTGTGAACAGCATATGGTGAAAACTGTTCTCTGGTGCCAGCAAGGATCTCTGCTGAATCAGTTCCTCTGCCACGGAGGTAAGAATTATGAGCTTTAGGACTCACCTATAGTGTAAACAATCACTGCTCAATCTCTTTGCTGAATACAGATCATGCCCTATTACCTATTTGTCAGACCATCTCTTGGAACTGTATCTAAACTGACCTTGAAACAAGGAACACTAATCCAAATTCTTTGAGTATGAAGAAGTTACCTACTGAGAATGGAAGAAATGTGAGCTATGTAGAATTAAGGGGATGAGCAGGCAAGTCAATAATGGAGGATTTGTGGTCGTACAGACTACTTTAAATTACAGTGTCTGCAGGAGACCTTGTCAGTACTTCAATGTGTTAAGAGGTTATCAGCCATCTCCCCTATGCTGCTCTTAGTTTAAAGTGAGTGGGGGATCACAAACAGAAACACTGCAAGAAATGTATTACTGATTTTTGTAGCAAGGGATGTAGTCTCATAGTAATAAATATTGCACATGGACACTGATGTAGTACTAGAATCATTCTGCAGTTTTAATGGAAACATCTTTGACAACATCAAAGAAAGACTGATTACAGATAAGAAATCCGGGAATCAGCATATGGTCTGGCTTAGCTGGAAATCTCCATCCCTACTGAGYAGAGAAATCCTCTTCTAAAGGTTTCAACAATCCTTATGCTGCTGATGAAAGAAAGATGTATCCCATGGTATGCTCTTAAGCAGCTGCTGGTGGTCATGGCTTGACATGAAACATCTCTTAAAAGTATACGGCAATCCTAAAAAGTGGTTCAGGGAAAGCTGTGAAGGTAAATAAACATTTTAAATTGTGAAAGTTAAATTCAAAAGAATTTAAAAATATGAGTTTATTAGTACAAAACATTGTGCACTTATTTTTACTTTCGTTAAGTGTAGCCTTTATTAACTCGGTCCAACAAAAACTATCTAAAGTGAGTTTAGACAAACCAAAATAAATTAAAACAAAATCAGAGCAGCCACTAAGAAGTCCTGCATCAATTTTCTTTCAGGTTTAAAACCACACAGTTGTACTCCACTGAAAATACAAGAAAATCATGTGGAASTAGGTTCATATTACATGACTAACTCTCCAAAAGATGTTAGCAATACTCATGGGTAGATTCTTACAACTAATGCTGAAGAAGGAATACTATGCCAGAAGCCTGAATGAAACTGATTGACTGATWAACTGAAAGAAGTGTCATAATTGTCTCATGACTCAGTAGAAAACACAGAAGAGTGAATTATTTTGTATCCTCGTGAACTTTTATAGGAATTTATTTACACGGAACTRGAGTTACCCTGGTTGGAGTTTAGTCAGGTCATGGGAGGTAAAATCACCTCTGCCTTTATAAAAAAAAAATCTACATTTATGCTGTGCATAAGTGCAGAGAAAGATTAAGTTTGCTTATATTAATTCTGTAATACCTCTGCAGAACATGAGAAATAAAATTGGAAAAATGAGCTTTTAAAACTGCGCATGAATGGGTAGAAAGATCATGGAATATTTACTTGGTCCTTCCTCAAGTTTCTGTTGGCAGGGCTACAAGAACTAAGCTTAAAACACAGAGTTAGACTGAAACTAATGACATCATTCTGCAAAGCAGGCAATGGATGTAGTTTTATGAACAGTAACATGCTGGAAATAACACAGAAACTTCCACTTAATGCTCCTTCCCTTCACCTCATGATACAGCCAGATTTCCAGGTAAGGAAAAAAACAGAATAATTTTTGCATTTCCATTATGAGCATCAGAAACATGTATTTTCTCTTATTTAGTAATAGAATCAAAAGAAACAACCTCAAAGTAATTTATGGTGTATCTGGTCCATGGAAATATGTATTTATTCTACCTCAYACTAAGTGAGTTTCAGGTATTTTAAGTTAGGTATTTTTTCAGGTATTCAGGTATTTTTCAGGTATTTTCAGTTTTCAGGTATTTTAAGTTAGGATGAACCTTGGAGACCTGGGCACACCATCTGATATAAAATAGTATTGTCTTAAGAAGGCATATTATGGATTTTATGGGGGAGATGAGATCAGTGTTGTATAATCAAAGTAAATTTTAAATGCTTCTACCTTTCTGTACATAAACTTTGGCACACTCTTACGTTCCACTGGGGGCGGCGGGGAAGAACTAAATGCTGCTATTCAGAAATATCTGTGTGGACTGCTTGTATAATATTTGGAAGGGTAGATTAGCTGTATCTGGGACAAAGTCAGTCTTAGTCAGATGCAGAAAAAACACTCTATTATTCCTTTCAGGCTTTGGGAGAATTTTAAAAAGGAGCTCAAATAAACCTACTCCAGCACATCACTGAAGGGGTTTGTGTGTTTGAAGAGGCTAAAAAAGCTATCTAACAGCAATATTATTTTATTTCAAATTTTACAAGTATAGAGAACTAGTAATTCATTTTCAATTACTGATAAAATGCTATCAAAATTTAACTTTTCATGCTTCTGCCTTTTAGACCATTAAAAAAAATAAAAAGCACATCTTCTCTGGATTTTAAGATTCATTTGTAAGTTGTTTATTATGTGCAAAACCTCCAGCCTGTCTGCTTATCTAATATTTAGTGAGCACTCCCTTGCTTYCTCTGATCTTTTAGCACTTACTCTGGCCATATCACAGAACAAGCTGAGTTGGAAGGGACCCACAAGGATCATCCAGTACTACTGCTGGCCTGGCACAGCACCATGCCCAAGAATCACACCATGTGCCTGAGAGCGTTGTCCACACACTTCTTGAACTCTGTCAGGCTGGTGCTGTGACCACTTYCCTGGGGATCCTGTTCCAGTGCCCAACCATCCTCTGGGTGAAGAACCTTTTTCTGATATTCAACCTAAACCTSCCCTGACTCAGCTTCATGCTGTTTCCTCGAGTCCTGTCACTGGTCACCAAAGAGAAGAGATGGGTACTTTTGGTTACCTTTAGTCCAACAGCTCTTAGTCCCTAACTGAAAGGATTTGCAGGCCAGAAAGGTTACGATGATCTTGACCTCCAYAGCAACAAAAGCCAAGAAATTTTATAACGTGAGCTTTGTTTTGAGTCTGTAACTTGAGGGATAACTAAGATCACAGGATTTTTGAATCTTAATTTAGACATTTGGAAATAGAGCTTAGTTGGTCCTTAGGGATATTATACCAAATAACTCATCTTGCAGTTGAAAGAGAAGGTTCTTTCTCTAAATGAATGTAATTTCACCTGTCATTTATTGGTTCTCACTGTCATCTTAGCTGACAGATTARAGAGACTTTTAATATTTGAAATTCTCTTGCAAATCCTAGTACATTRTGATCAAGGTTTTCTATAAGCTAGAGAGATGCTTCTTCATTCTCTCACTGAAAGAGTTTGGCTGGCTTTTCCAGTTTGACAATTATTTGTGTTAAAGTGCAATACAACTATTTCAGTAAAAGTTTGGTGAATGCCATATATAACATGATTATTACTACYTAATGTTCTTTCACTTTTAAATCCAAAGTTTGTACCATAAGCATGAATCTTTTTGAGTTGTTCATAACCACACTGTAACACCTCTATAATTTGACTTAATAATATTCTTTGTACTTAGATGCCTTTCCTCCCTATAAATATTTATAGCTGCATCTAATTTTTTTTGTTCAGATAAAGATATGTTGCAGGTTTCGTTTAAAAATATTTTAACAGAATATTAGAATTAAACAGAATATACCATATTGTCGTCACAGAAGCTCATGAAATACTAATCCCACTAAGCAACAGGCCTAAATTTCAACAAATCCTGTTGACATTAGAAACTCAATAATTCTTTAATTCCTACATGTGATTCTTACTTTTGACTKTCATGATTTTCCCAAAGATTCTCATCATGTTGTTTTAGCTCCAAACCTCTTTGGTTTACATTTCTAATGGACACCAAATCAGTTTCTCTTCTTCACTTCGGGAACAAACACAGGTCGATTACTACTATGAATGATTTAGAATTCCATAATATTCTGTGCCAGCAATATTGGTGGTCTTGAAAGTATTGAAAGTTTAAATGTTTTAGCCTTTACTGGTTGCTACTTATCATCCTCACTAAAAAGTGATTGAATAAAACATTTGTAATTATATCCGTGAAGTACTACTGCTTTATCCAGGKTTCTATTAAAAATAAATGCTTTTATGCATGACATTGTTACTGAAAGTTGTGTATTTCAAAATAGCAGGGAAACCATGCTACTATCTAGATGTTTTCTTTCTTGATCCTGATGTTTTAAAAAAATTATTCCCCCTGCCCTTTAGGCAATGATCCAAGACTTTTCATTCCTATATATAGCTATTATTAGTCATTCCCATTGTTTCACAACTGTAACTTGCCATTTCTGTTTATCAGCTTCCATATTTTCTCTTTTGTTTTATACACAAAACTGCCACTTTCTTTTTCTTTCTTTGACTGAATGTGTTACTTGAAAAGAAACTTTGATGATSGTCATAACCTCATTTTTTGGGTATCCTTTTCTTAAGTAAACTATCATTTCCTTATTTTTCTTATACAGGTGTAATTCAGAGGTTTTTTTTCAGACTTGGAACACTGTCTCTTTTCCAGCAAAATGCATAATACACATGGAAAATATTTATGGATAGCAAACATAGGTAAATTATGCCATTTTACATTCGTGCAACCATTAAAATCTCTAGATTAGACTATTTTTATTTTGGTCAGAATTGTCAGAATTTAAAGCACCTGAGAGCTCTGAAAATAAATGATTTAATTTTAGAAAATARTCATCCATTATTTATATAAAATCTAGGGCATGTTTACTTGTGGAGGTTTGAGATGTAGACATATCCTACAGATTGAGATACCAAAGTTAAAAAGGTGATCGTAAGATTGTATGCACATTGTAGCTAAATGTTAACATAGCTGCTCATCCAGTTCTGTATTCAGATAATCTGTCTCACCACTATGCAATTTTCTGATTTATCAACCTAAACATTGACTCATAAACACATCAGGTCTTCGATCTGTGAAAACAGAAACACTAGTGATCTTTACTGGGCATGGCAAGTCACCCTCTCTGCACATTATGTCTTTCTTTAAGAAGGTATAAACTAATTTGAGCACTCAAGATGTGGTAGACACACTACTAAAAAATCCTAGCTCGTGCATTTGAATAAATGAGCCTTTGAGGCAGGTCTGCAGAGTATCTGCAAGAAAGATTCTTCAGTGACAAAAACTCTATGTAAGCCACAAATTTGTACATTTGAATATTTTTGCCTCTGTCTTTCTGAAGGAATTACCTCAATTATTTGGAATTTTATTAGTCACAGATGTATCTGTGGAGCATCCAAAGAAGTAGGCCTTTTATSCAGCAGACATATCTTGGGTATGTATCCTCAGACACAAACACTTTGTGCTATTTTTTTTCCACCTGAAAGCCCCCTTAACCCTTGTCCCCAGCACTCAGTCTTACCCTCTCTCCCTCTGTGGTAAGCTCTATATTCAGTGTAGAGAAGTCTTGTTAGTTTATATAAAAAGGTGCTTAAGGAGATAAAGGTGCACAAGCTCTAATGCTCTCAAAATGCTCCAGGCATTTAAATGTGTCTAATGCCTGCATACCTKCCAGCAGTGCTGTCAGCCAGGCTCTCAGCGGGAATTCATGGTAATTAAACATGCCAGAGGCATCCACACTTYCACAGAATTACAGAATCAAATTGTTAGGGCTGGAAAGGACCTCTGGAGATCATCTAGTCCAAACCCCCTGCCAAGGCAGGTTCACCTGAACCTGCCTTGGTGAACTCCCTGGGCAGCCTGTTCCAGTACTCTGCCACTCTCAGTGGAAAGTTCTTCCTCACATTGAAGTGGAAATTCTTGTGTTTATGGCTATTGCTCCTCATCCTGTCACAAGGGCACCACTGAAGAGTCCRGCACTGTCCTCTTTGAGGGCATCAAACATCTTTGAGATATTTATATACATTGATGAGTTTTCCTCTCAGTCTTCTCYAGACTAAACAGGCCAAGMTCCATCAGGCTCTCCCCATAAGAAATGCTCYAGATCCCCTCACCACCTCTGTGGTACTTACTCAAATGAGGACACGTGCAACTTTACATAAAACAGATACTTTTGTAAGAACAAAAAAAGTACAAAGGAAAACCTCAGAGAAAAAGTTGGAAGCATGAGCAGCGTATGTGCTCATYTCACTCTTGGGTGCTGCAGTTCTGGCATCAATTTCCCAAGTTTTTGGACTCTTTCACTCACACACTTGGATGTGCCTGTGTGTCTATAGCAACAGAACACGTAATGGACAAGSTTGGAAGGGACCACAGAGGGACATCTGGTCCAACCTCCCTGCTCAGGCAGGGTCATCCCAGAGCCTACGGCACAGGGCTGCATCCGGACAGTTCTGACGGAGAATCCACACCCTCTCTGAGCAACCTGTTCCAGTGCTTTGTCATCCGCACATTAAAAAAGTTCTTCCTCATAATCAAGTGTAGCTTCCTGTGCATCAGATTCTGCCATTGCCTCTTGTCCTATCGCCCGGCACCACTGAGCAGAGTCTGCTCCATCCTCTTGMACCTTCCCTCAAATACTGATAGACATAAAAGAGGTCCTGTCTCAGTCTTCTCGAGGCTGAATTGGCCCAGCTCCCTCGGCCTTTCCTCATATGGAAGATGCTCCAGTCCCCTCATCATCTTTGTTTCCCTGCGCTGGACTCGCTCCAGGGCTCTCTTGTACTGCATTGGACGCAGCACTCCAGATGTGGCTTCACCTGGGCTGAGGGTCAAGATGCCTCCCCGCCCTGTGCAGGTAGAACCAGGAGCAGCAGCCGCCAGGGCAGAGCACAGACGGGCAGGCAAAGCTCGGCCGGGGACCGCCGCAGCCGCAGCCGCAGCCACAGCCGCAGCCGCAGCCTCAGCCTCAGCCTCAGCCTCAGCCTCAGCCGCCACCGCCACCGCCACTCCCGCCGGGAGCGGGGCCGCGCCACAGGCGGGAACTTCCGGCTCCGGCCGGCCCCGCCCCGCCGCGGCCGGCGAACCAATGAGAGCGCGGAGCCGCAGCCGGGCAGGTAACCCGGCGCCCAATCAGAAGGGCGCTGCGGGAACAGGTGGGCACGGCCAGGCCCCGCCCCCCGCCCCGCTGGCGGCCGCGCCAATCGGGGCAGGGAGGGAAGCGGGGAAGGAGGGAGGGAGGGAGGCGGCGAAGGAGGGGCTGCCCGCGGCTCCCGGCGGCGGCGGGGCTGCGCTCCCTGCCCGCCCCCCGACGGCGCCCTCGGCCGTCCGGCTGTCCGTCCGTCCGGCGGTCACGCCGGGAGGGCAGCGGCGGCCCCGCGCCGAGGGAGGCAGCGCGGAGGCAGCAGCCATGGCACTCGTGGCTCCGGAGACTCGGAAGTTCACGCGGGCGCTGAGCAAGCCCGGCACGGCGGCCGAGCTGCGGCAGAGCGTCTCCGAGGTGGTGCGCGGCTCCGTCCTCCTGGTGAGTGCGGCGGCGGCCCGGGCGAGGCTCCGGCCCGGGGCCTCTCGGGGCTGCGGCGGTGGCCCCCGAGGAGGAGACGGGCCCTTTGATCCCTSCCGGGCTGTCACGGCGGCGGCGCGGGCTTTGATCCCTGCCGGGCGTGCGGCTCCTCGGCCGGCCCGGCGGCTGCTGCGGCGGGGCGAGGTGCGGGTGCAGCCGCAGGCGGGGCGGGCACGCTGCCGGCCGCGGGGGGAGCGCCTGCCGTGGGATGCGGCGCCCGGCGGGCACGGCTGGGAGCTCCCGCCCGTCCCCTGCAAACTTCACCTGTGGAGCGGGCAGCTGGCGCCCGGCCTGACGTGACCGAATCGCCTTCGTGTGTGTCGAAATAGCCCTGCAAAAACTGATTTTTCATCTTGCTACTCTCTTTATAAGTAAGACGCAGTTTTTTGTTGTGTCGTGCAGAATGGAAGATGAGCGCTGGCAAGTGTAGCAGGAATGTTTTAGTGTGTTGTTTTATCGCTGCTGTCTGTACTGTGCTAGCACATGGTTGCTGCTCTCTCCAGTGCACGGTTGAGCGCGTTCATTTAATTTAAACCGCTGAAAATAGATTTGTGTAAATAGGTGTTTAAGCTAGCTGTTTAGTCTAGAGACGATTGAGAGGGGATCTCATCTATGCATATAAATATCTCAAAGGCAGGTGTCAAGAGGATGGTGCCAAAYGCTTTTCAGTGGTGCTCTGCAAAAGGACAAGGAACAGTGGCCATAAACACGAGAATTTCCACCTCAAGATGAGGAAGRACTTCTTTCCATKGAGGTTGACAGAGCACTGGAACAGGCTTCCCAGRGAGGTCATGGCATTTYCCTCTCTGGAGACATTTGAAACCCACCTGGATGTGTTCCTGTGTCACTTGCTCCAGCTGACCCTGCCTTGGCAGGGTATTGGAMTAGGTGATCTCCAGAGGTCCCTTCCAACCCTAACAATTCAATTCTGTGATTCTGTTAGATGCTGTAGTGAGGCAGCAGGTGATGACATCTTAAACAGCCTCAGGAAGAGTTTTTAGGGCTWCTTTCCTGGGGCTCTTATTCATGGTATGCATTTGTTTTCCTTGTGGTTTTGTTATCTCCAAGGGGAATGTTTCAATAAGCACTTAACTCTGTGTAAGTGAAGAAGTTTTGGTGCTGGGATTCCTGATACTGGAAGCTGATCTGTCCTTTATTCTTTGCTCCTGCTGATGCTAAGTATGTTCTTGTCTAACTTTTAAACCTCCCGTTGGGACACTGTCTTGTCATGTGTTGTGATAATAACAAATGCTGTAGCTGTGATTGAAAGACAAATAGCTTTCTTTAATAAAATAGTGGCTCTAAAAATTAAATTGCTGGTTACCTAGCTATAGGTCATGGAATTCATGGAAGACCTAATAAGTGTAGTTTTGGCTCTACCTGCATACTGACAGCTTTCCACAAGGTGCTAGCGCATATATACATGGAGTGAACATCCAGAAGTGTATTAACACTTCTCCCGGGATTAAGTGCTTTTTGGGAACTGTGGAAGAATTTTAAAAGACTTTTCATTTTCTGGGAGCAGATAAGAGATTTAGGTATTTTCATGACATGAGTGTTTCTTTTGCAGTAGTCTGCAACCCTGCCATTCCATCCTCTGCCSTTAGAAGGTTTTTCTTTAGTTCACTTATAACTAGTATGAATGAGTTGGRAAATATGTATATAAATCTTTAATTAATTCAGGTTGACAAAATACATGGTAGGGTGAAAGGCACTAATATACCAGGTGTTTTTATGCTGTCACAACAGCATATTCTGCAGAATTTTATGGAGATTAAAGAATTGATGGTGCAAAGTGTTGTACTGTCTTGATCTTCTGGATAACATCTTCATCAGTATTTTAGAAAGCGAAAGTAGTAACCTGCCATTCATCCTGACTTACCATTCACATCAGGTTTTTGATCCTTTTATGTTAGCTTGATGCATGAAGCTGAATGCCCATCTCTCTCACATATAGTCTTGTGCTGAAGTTTACCKTCCTATTTCAGCCCTATTTTGCCCCTGCTGATATGTCTCTCTKACTATCATGAATACTTTTCATTTTATCACTGAACTCCAGTGTTTCTGTGCACTTTTAAAATAATTAAATAAAAGGCTTGTAATTGCAGGTTTACATTTACATTTTCTTCCTTCTGTTAATGTACTGTAATTCATTTTGTTGAACACTGATATTTGGAATAAAATAGTACTTTTTTAAAGGAGGAGTTTAGATGGGATAGTATTGTTCTTTGCTAGAAAAGACTTTTCAAAAATATTTGCATCTATAAGTTTGACAGGTTTACCTGTTTCTTAGCTGTAGGATTTTCTGGGCTCTTTTATCTGAAAAATCTCTTAGGCTGACCTGGTGAAAATGAGTCTTAACAGTACTATATAGTTGTGGAATACTCTGTTCAGATGTGGACCTTTAAAGTAAAGGAGACCCATGTTCTTTATGCCTCTCAAAGCCTCTCTTTGCTAAAGCATTTCCCCAGGACTTTTTAACCAAGTTTTCAACAAAATATCTTGTTTAAAGCATAATTAAGCATTGGTAACTAAGAGRTTTTGCAGGACTTAAAAACTACTGAAGCTGTTTACCATTGACTAGTCTTGCTGTGTAGAATCTGGAGGTAGGAAAAAATTAATTCAAACTAGTAGCTCATGGTGGGTGATCTTCACAACCAACTATTGCTTTGGACTGAACATCTCTGCAACAGAATGTACTGAGCAGTGATGCAAATCATTCAGTCATTACTTGCAGTAGCAGGTAAATGTGACTATCTCTGAGRTTAAGTAGATTCTGTAAGTTGCTGTTGTCTCTACTGCTTAACAGTTGCATCCATTTTTACAATGAATAGTGTGCGGGTAGATTAAAAAGGAAGAAAAAAAGGCTTTGTCCTTCTTTAAGTGAGGTTTATTAGGTTGCATTACTAAAATATGCTTTTTTTTTCAACTTTATAAATGTCCTTGAGATTATATTGATGAAAGAGAACTGAAAACAGYGTGTTATAGCATGGCATGGTATATCTTATATTTTCAGATTGCTTTTCATTGGAACTAAAAGTCAGAGACTTTCAGCCTGCTGACAGRCTAAATAACTTGACTGTGTAGTAGAAAAACACGAAGCAGATGTGGTTTGCCAAGATAGTTTTCATCACAGAATGAAGCAAGCTCTCTTGTCAGCATTTGACATCTCATACATTCTCTCTGATAGATGTAGTTTGCTGAACCAACAAGTACAGTTTGGTTGGCTGAAATGAAATCTTGTTATTTGGGAATCAGCTTTTCACTGTGTTGTAAGGCACATAATGCATTTCTTGATTATTTGGATTCAGTTTTTACTATTTTCTGCTTGACAGTAGCATCCTTGCTGAATATCCTCTTGTGCATTGTTGATGTTGTTTTGACTTCAGACTTGTCATGTGACTTAATTTGATGCCTCTGGCCACCCAAATACATTTATGTCTGAGAGGGAAGATTATGGGGTTGACAARTGTGTCTYTTAAACCAGCAATCTTGCCAAGAGCAGTTTTCAATGCAGTTTTAGTATTATGCATAATTGGAAGTGATCTCTTTAAGTGATGATGAGTTACTCARAGCATGTTGCATACAGATCAGTGTCTTGTTCAATGGCATGTTAATGATAATCTATCTCAGTGACAAAATTACCCTATATTAGAGTTATTTATAATAATAATATACCTATATTAGAGCTGACATTTAAGGATAATAAGCAATGAAGATAATGTTTGTCATATGAAATTTGATCTGCTTTTGCCTAGCTGTCAATAAAATGCCTTTATTGAATATGCAGATAATGAAAATGTTTAAATGTGGCAAATAATGCAGCAACAGTTGTTTCTCCCATGTCGAAATTAATATTGTACAGAAGAAACTTGCGATACATGAAATAGGATGAAATCAACTTGATTCCCAAATTGCTCTATACAATTTTTCTTTTTGATTAGGATATGTAAAATAGATTTTGATTATTAGAAGACTAGAACTGGTGTCTTAATACAGCCTTGGGCTTTATACAGTAAGTTCAGACACCTGGTAGATCTTCTGACACTCTTCCAGAAATTCAGGTCATCAGACATGGAAGAAAATCAGTATGTCACAAAGGCAATGCTTGGATCTCTTACTGAGTCTTTGACCTCAAATTCCCTGATACTCTTTTCTTTATAAGAAACCTTATGTCAACTTTGTCTTTCCAGTCCTGATCTCTGCTTCCTGTGAATCTCAAGTCCATAAGAAAAGATGGAGAGGTGCACTCTATGCTGTATTATGGCCATGTTTTTATTACAATGTTTCTCCAAAAATATTGGAAGGATTATGTAGTTTTTATTCTGGCATTTTCCTTTCTGATTCCTGAATCATTTTATATGCCCTGTGCACAGAGGGCTAGTGTGCTTCTCTCCAAAGCATCTTCTCAGTGTATGATGAAAAGAGTATTTGGATCCTCATGAACTGCCAGGTTTCAGTTGTAGTGTTGTCTAGAAAAGAAATAGTTGATATTGTCCTTTAGGCAAGTAGGATTTCAAAAGTGGTATGTAATGCTAAAGGGATGAGGGAAGACTGGGATCTTTTAGAGCTGGTGGGTACAGGAAAGCTGGTAGCATGGCTAAAGCTTCAGCTTTCTGTATATGGAATGTGAAATTGTATACATAAAGAATTTGGAAGGAGCRAATTGTTATGAATGGATGAGTGAAAGTGGGGAGATGAGAGCTGACATTCAAGATTTTAAAGGAAAAATTGTTGCTGGCAATGAGCGTCATCATAATATATTTCATACTGTAGGAACGCACTAAAAACGGTAATGCTAATTCAGTCACTCTGAACTGTTGAACTTTCTTTACTTGGAGGAAAAAGCCTAGTACTTGACRCAAAAAAAGTTACTTTAGTTTATGGTATGTACTGCTTACCTTTTGTAAAGGAAATAAAAATTCTCAGAGAATAAGCTCTTCTTAATAAAGGTGCTAATTTTATTTTTGCGAAGTGCTTGTGTAAACCTTGTTGATTGGGTACAAGATAGTTAGAAAACTTATTTCTGGAAAGTCTTAYACTGCAAAGATGACATTTTTGTGGTTGTAAAGACTCAGAGGCTGGAYGACAGTACTAAAGTTTCTATTACAAAATATCATTAAACTTACTTGAATTTTAAACTTCTTGCTCAGGAAGACAATTTGTGGGACAAAATACAGGATAGCTGTGTGAACAGATATACATTTAAACTTGCAACAATATTAGATCATTCTTGTAAACTGCAGTTTAGTTCTTTATTATTTTCTGGAGCTTTTTCTTTCCTGTAGATAAGGATAATTATGTTTAAAATGGAAGGATAAGTGCTTTATAAGTAATTGTTGTTGTTATTATTAAAGCAAATGTCAGGTGTACGTGGTGCTGGTTTGGGTTTTCCGTCTTATGCAACATGGGATACCACAGCATACCTTATCTTTCCACTCTTCCTCCTACTCAGGCCCTTTAATCCCCAATCAGGATGTTTCTATCTCAATGGAAGTAAAACTCATTACACCCACATTTAAATTTGAGACTTTCACAACTCTGTGATTATTATTTTTCTAAGATACTACGCAATAAACTTAAAACCATATATCTCACTTAAAGTCACTAGTTATGCTTCAATGCAAATGCTTCAAAAAGGTCTGTTACCACTCATCTTGAAAACTAGACCTTTACTGTAAACTGGTTTTTTTTTTCTGTTGCATGGGTGTAAATGTTCAAGTAATTTTTAAGCATAGGTGTTTGTAGGGCTGGGTGGTCATTTAGATTTAGATGACCATCAGAGATATGAATGTGTATGCAAGCTCAACAGATTGTGAATTTATCAATTGAACCAGATATTTGWATTTTTAGGGTAACTTTGAGATTCYGTGAAATTCATGTGTGTTGGTTCTAAAAATAATCAGAGGTTATTTCTAAGTTGTTGAAGCAAATAAGGTGAGTTCATTTTTCAAAAGAGCAAGAAGCTTGATTGTGGCTTCCTGAAAAATGTATTGCCTGTATTGCTTTTGTTTAAGCATTCTTGTAATTGTTAGAGGTGTTTTGATGCCACTGGTTCTTTATGGAGATAAAAGGTGTAATAMCATCTTTAGTGCTAGTGTCTAGGAAACTCTTATTTAGACCTAAAATTTCTAATAGCGGCTCAATAACTTACTAATGCAGTGACTTTAAAAAATATGAATTAAAATAATATGTATGTGAAACCTCTTTCTGTAGCCAGTGGTTATTTTTGATTTTGAACTTGAATGATCTCAAGTACTTCATTTGACTAGGACACTGAAAGCAAAACCTTTTTAAACGAGTAAAGACAAATCCATTTTCCCTTGCTCCTCCTTATATTGTCTGTGTCCATGAAAAGCATTAATTATGCAAGGCAAAAAATGCATAAAATTGCACAAGTAGTCAATGAATTACACAACACTTTCTTTCATTGAAATATTTTTGAAATAACTTATGTCTAAAGTTGAGAAGATACTCTGGTAATTCTGGTCATGTAGCCTATTTAAGACCTAAATTTAGAAGATACTTAGGTCTGTGAAAGGAGGGTTACATTCTTCTTGGTCCAGAGGCACTGATGTCCTTAGTGTCTTAAATGTAATAATCTATGAGATAGTGATAGATATTGCATCTTGAAAAAGCTATGGGATTTTGGTTTTTAGTTTTATTTTTCTAGAAGTATCTTTAAAGTTCTTTCTGTGAGAGTGGAAGTGAGCATCTCAAAATAGAGGTTTCTTCTAGCCTTAAAAATGCAAAATTAGCAAACATTAAAACCCAACCCTTTTAACATTATGGACTAGAGTTCTTGTATTAAGCAAGGGCCAGAATTTCATTAGTAGAATGGACTCTGCTTTGGAAAAAAGTGCACTAGGTGTCTGAAGGTCTTCAGAACATTGAGCAGAAGCTCTGAAGGGGGTTTGATGAGGAAGACTCTTGTGCACCACAAAGGTTTGGTCAGAGAAATCCAACATCTGTTGCTGAGGTTGTCTTCTACTTACATTCCCATTGTGACCAGTTGTGAGAAGTAGCAGTTTTCCTGCAGAAACATTAAGAAAATAAAAAAATGTTAATCTGACTGCAAAAAGTGAGGGATGGGATTCTTTGTTAGTGTAAGGACGAATTACTGTGACTCTTAGAACAGTTTGTCATCTCCTCACCTGTGCCCAATGGATCAGCTATGAGACAAGGAATGGGGAATCCAGACGCTGTCTTCTGCATTCTCCTGCTGTGTCCAGGGCTTCCTGGCATTTCAAGTGAGAGGAAAAATGAGAAAGAAGAAGTTGAAAGCGTTTTTTGACAAGTCTGGATCTGGCACCTCAGGCTGGTGAAACTCACCATTCCATTCTGTGGCTAGGGCTCCATGTAAAGCAGTGGTTATCCAGAATTAAAAGAAAAAACCCCAGCAGCAAGAAAGGTATCTGCAAGCGGTGGGATGCGAAGGAATGCCATGGTTCTCACACAATCCCCAGCTGCCTGAGGCCAGAAGGGACCTTTGGAGGTGTTTGGTCCAACCCTGTGCCTCAAGCAGGATCACCAAGAGCCAGTTGCCAAGGCTGTGTCCAGGAAGCTTTTGAGTATYTCYAAGGATGGAGACTCCACACCCTCTCTGGGCAGCCAGTGCTTGGTCACTCTCACAGTGACAAACTGTTTCCTGATGTTYAGAGGGATCCTCCTGTGTTTCAGGTTGTGCCCATTGCCTCCAGTCCYGTCACTGGGCAGCACTGAGCAGAGCCTGGCGCTGTCCTCTTTGCACCCTCCCTGCAGGTATTTATATACATTGATGGGATTCCCCTGAGCCTTCTCCGGGCTGAACAGTCCCAGCTCTCTGATTGTCCTCATGGGAGGGGTGCTCCAGTTCCTTAATCATCTTTWTSACCCATTGCTGTGCTCTCTCCAGTACATCCATGGCTCAGGCAGATTGCAGGCTGATTCYGACTGGAGTACTTATCCGTGTCAATGTTAATGGAGGCTTTTGCTGGAATTCTGGTTTAAAACTGTGGGTCCACTCCAAGTTTGGGGTTGGGACCCTCTCTGAGTAGAAAGGCCCATTCTACTACAGAACCAGCTAGTTTTTTGTTTTTTTTTTCAGCTCAGTAGCTGATGTAAAGGATGCCAGGTAGCCTTTAGAACAGAATTTGTAATTCAACCCCTGCAATTGTATGGAAAAAAAAAAAAAAAAGAAGATCATGGAAGTTCTGGATCATTTTTCAATCTGGAGACTGGGAGGAGGAAGAAACAAATGAGCTGAAGCTGCACATTGCCTAAAAAACTCAGATTCACAGTATTTCTGTGGGAAGGTTAAATGCATAGCAGGCCTTGTTGTGTACAACATTCTCAGGAACGTTAGTTCTGAAAGAAAGTGTTAGCGTTATAATTCTGAGCAAATCAGGCAAACATGGTTTATACTGGCTTTTTTTCTTCTAACTGTATTTATAATTAGCATGAAAAGTTTCTTCTAGTAACAATTCTAGGAAAGAATTCTAGGAAAGAAAATAAAAAATTGTAGGACACCAAATCTACAAAGCTAGTCACTTTTCAAAACGATACCTCCCTCTTCTAAACTTGTTTGAAATTCTAGGGAAGAATGGTATTACAGTTCTTACAAGTCAAATTCAAATAGTCCCTTTTGAAGTTTCTTCTGCTAAGAAATTTTTTCATGCAGCAGAAATATGAATGATCTCATATAAAATTAGCTAAGCTACCTAAATGTGCTTTAAAACACAACTTTTCCCTAAACCCAAAAAAGCCAAGAGAAACGATGACAAACCACCCAAAATGAAAAAAAAAGAAAGATGAAAACCCAGGAAAGGTAAACACATAAATGTAGTCACAACAAACCTGAGAAGGAGTAATACTGATCCATAGCTGCTAGAGTTCAGAGAAGCCTGTAATATAGATCCATCATTGTAAATAAATAATCCTTTGCTGCTGCCTTGTGTACTTCTTCACCTTTTCGATACTCAGGTGTAGCTATTGGCTTAAAAAGAAATAGCATGTTGACAGATACTGATCTAGCTTTGGAAATTTGAGGCATAGACTAAACTGTTTTTAGTACTTCCAGGTACTCCGTGGGTGGGGAGAAGTTACTGAATTCAGAGATAAGACAGGAGCTTATATTTTGACTACTATAAAATTATTCTCCCAACAAAGAGTGACACATTAAAATCAGAATAGATAATGCTTGCATGATTTGAAGTAGAGGAAGTATTTTAAAGATCTGGTTACATCAGTGCAGGAGGTAATACATTTAGCTTGTTATAACACCCAAATTGTAAAGTAGTTAATTTCAGGAACCTGAAATGTAATGTGGCTGAATTTACAGCCAAAAATGATGATAAAAAATTTGGTAATCATCAAAATGTGTAATCATTTCATTAAACATTTACCAAAAATTTGGTTTCATCTTGCAAATCCAGAGCCTCCACTGCCTTTGGATACTTCTGTTTTGACATGGAGATATATGATCTTGCTACCTTATTGGTTACCCAAGGCACAGCTGCCCTTCATAGGCTGAAAGRAGTGCTAAAACATACATGAATGAGAAAGTAGAAGCTCCACAGAAAGAGCAGTGTGTTTTCCACACGAGAGTCGCAGGCTAGTAAGATAGCTGTTGTTCTCATATTAACAGGTTTGTCAAGAAGTCAAGTCAAATGGAAATGCTAGCTAGCCCTTTGGGTATCGACATTGAGAAAAGCGGCTTTAGTTTTGAGGTGATGGAAGGCTTCTTATCAATTTTCCAGTTTTATCACACTGACAATACTATTTCATTCTTTGTTCTTTAATGTTGCGTAATGGTCTTTATATCCACTGGTTTCAGAAGAAGTCCTGTTCTTCACCAGGATGCTGATTCTGACAGAAAATCTGCTTGCACTTAATGCCTTTCCAGGCTCCTTTGTAGCYATGTTGGTAAGAGACCACAGCAAGGCAGTAGAATGATACAGAGCTGAAGTTTTGTGAAAATAAGATTGACACTGATCTCATGTAGCCCATGTCTCACTTTCCCAGTACACTGATGTTATCAAGTGGTATTTCAGGCATCTTTCTGCCAGGCGTATTCGTACCCACTTGCACACTGGCACTAGTATGTGCAATGTCATGTTGTCTGATTTGATAGGTGGTTTACCTGAAAATCGTAGTAGTGTGTTTGTTTTAAGAATGTTCAAGGAGGCCACACTCTCACTATTTGCTAGTCCAAAAGGGATTTAAAATCTGTGTTGGTCCACAAACGTCAGTGAGTTTAAAAAGAGCTTTCAGGTTAATGAATAGATGACACACATCATAATTATTTGAAGGATGCTATTCTGGTTTCCTGCAGAAATTGTCCTGGGATTCTTGCTTGCCAGACTTGTTATCACTCTGGAGGTATTTGCCTGGTATTGTATATGGCTTAAAAAGGTTGTAATATTAATTTCTTCCTAGCCAGAGCATACAACATGATCCAGTAAGTTTTGCCACATACTAAAAATGAGATTCCTAATAGGAAAGAAAAATCAAATAATCTTGCTAWATAAGGTCTTGCTGATAAAGTTCAAGGGACAATACATCCAGCATAAACTTTTGGCAGCAAATGATCTGCCGTAGGGGAAGTTGGAACTTGTTCCTGGCAGAGCTCGGAACAAAGGAAAGGAGAAAGACCTGAACCTGAATGACCTTCTTAGATGAATTAAAAGTTAAAAAAGGATGTCTGAGCCTGAAGTTTCTSCTGCTCTTACCTGAATACAAGTAAGATTGCTAAAAAACTGGATTTTAATATTTTTTCCSTAGTCTSCTRTATTGTTGACCATTATTTATTCCAYYATGGTTTCATTGGTGTTTCTGAAAATAATATCCTGTAATTACTGTCTTGGTTTGTAGCACTCTAATGGTAATAATTTGCTGTTATGGTTATCTTATCAGTTACTTAAGATCTCAGAATAATCACTTCAACTTCAGAAAACTGAAAGTTACGTGACCACTAGATGGAGTCCAGTGAGCATATTTCAATATCATAAATCCYGTGTTATGGCTTGTAGTGTTAAAAGGGGTAGGTGTTTTGCATCACATGCTTAGCAATAAATGCTCATTTATTCAGTTTAGATTGGCTTGGACAACTTACTAAAGTTTTTTGGGTTGTTCTTGGTATGTCTATCCTCAAGGTATGTTTGAGTTAAGTTTGAACTTGAAGTGCAGAACTGGCAGATCCCTTTGCTCATCTGTGGGTCAAAGTGTATTGTTACTCATGAAAGAATGGACCTGTGAGAAGACTGAGCTTTCTAGAGCTCTCAAATACGAAACCTAAAACTATTAACTGAGGTATTTAGCATATTGCAGCTAGCAGGGTTTTAAGTGTAGGTGTGTCTCCCCATCGGCATGTATGTGTGTGCAAGTTTTGAAATAACATTTCTTATGTTGCTTCATTTATGCCTTCTCACTTCTCTAAACATATAAAAGACATAATAGACACAAAAAATGTCTTGTCTGGATAGGTCAGAACTAAATCTTGCTCCAATTTTCATAAGCATTACCTTTTACTTTTGATATGATCTTTGATGTTAGTGGCATTTTGTATGAATGATAAACTGCCTCTGGTCATCAGTCTTGTACTATACTGAGTATTCCTAATGTCACGGTAGGTTTTGTTTTTTTTTTTTGTTTCTGTTGGATACAAATTTCTTAGGACCTTGCTGAGTGTGCAGATGCTGTGTCAGAATTACATGGGAATTTAACCATGCTGTTTTCAAAGTTATCTSCTGGAGTAACCACACTGGCTTTCTTCTGAAGGACGAAATTCTCTTGGGGCTTTGATCTTTCTCTGGCTCAGTGGTTAGTGTGTGACTATGCAGTGTGCCACCACAGAATCATGGAAATGCACTGGCTGAAATGCAAATCTCTGGAAGTCACCTAGAACAATCCACTGCTCAAAACAGATCTGCCTAGAGCAGGTTGGCCAGAGACTGTGACAGTCTGGTTTTAATGCCCACAGAGATGGAAATACTTTAAYTGCAGCAGCTGTCAACCTTCATAGTTTAAAAAAGAAAGTAAATAAATCTTTTTATGCAAATGGAGTGTTCTGTGTCTGTTTCCCCCTGTTCTATGACTGTATCTTCAAGAATAGTCTGGCTCTTCTCTCTAGCTTCCCATTAGGTATTGCAAACAGCAATAAGATTTCCTTTTAGCCTTCACTTAAGGCTGAGCTGTGCAAGAGCTTAGATTTTTCTCATACATGAAGCACCATTATGGCCCTCCATTAGACTCAGTCTAATATGCTATGGGAGTCTGTGTCAGAAGCATTCTTTTACTAACAGTATTCAGTGTCCATTGCTATCTCCCAGTCCACAGAACCAACCATCACATCACAGAAGACAAACCGGATGTCAGGCATAATTTGTCCTTGATAAATCCATATGGTCTACTTGGAACTTATATATATCTCTTACTGAGAGATATTCCTTATGTCAGGAAATTGCTTCTAGGAGGGTTTACATCATCATTTTCCTGGAGACCGGAGTGAATCTGACCAGCTTGTAGTTTTCCATATCCTCCTTACCGTTTTGGGGAGCAAATATGAGGGTTACTGAGGATAATCCATATTCAAACAYATGGCCTGCATTAGTTTTGACAGATCAAGTGCTTAAGAATTTTACAACAAAGTAAAACTCACTGTTGTGGCCATAAAGAAACTTTCAGCACAGTTTCTTCTTTCTGAAGTTCTCATTTTGATAGCGAGAATTTTATAGGATGAGCTGAAGATTTTAAATCAACCCAGGTTGATTCCCTAACCTTCATCTATGTTAACCTTCATATATGTTAAYGTATATGTTGAACACCTGACTTAGAAATATGTTAATTCCATTGTCAAATGGAAACTTGTAAGCATTGTTTTGAACTGTCTGATTGCTAACACRCATTTACTTTGTACCTGTGTCAGTATGCTTGGAACTAATTTGGTTGTCAAAGKGTTGCTTAACATGTTGATTTGAAGTCCTCCGTTCCCAAGTGCAAAGTGATTATTAGTAATTTGCTGTAATCAGAGGTTAGACCCTTAAAGCAATTGTAGTTTTTTGGAAGGAAACTACAGCTTCTTTTTTATTACTTTTCCAAAAGAGCATGTCTTAAAAATACGTGATACTGAACAACCTGGAGCTAACACAGCTAATTAATTTTTTGTGTGTTCATGGTGCAGTCAGTACAGATTGAATATAATATATAGCAGGGAGRGGCTTGTTGCTCCCAATATAAATGGATGGTTTGGCTTAGGAGTGTAATATTTGCAATATGTATTAACTTGAACAGCTCGTAAGTCCGCATACTTTCTGGTGCAGACCCTTTTTCATAAACCAAGAGAACACAGGGATTACTGTTGTCTCCTCTTCACAGCCTTACATTCCTCCTCTCCACTCTCTCTGCTTTATGGAAAAAGACTTTTCCATAACCCAGGCTCAGATAAAGGCAGTTTGCAGTGTGTAGCTTGTTGCTCATATGTACATTCTAGGCTTGTTCATATATTGATTTGTACTGTTTTATTTTATTACCCTTGGATTAAGACTTTTACCTATGTTGGGCTGTATTTTAGCTCTCTTCAGTGGACAAAGTGTCATCAGACCTGTGTAAGAATTTTTCCGGCCTTCCATTTGTCCTSGTTCTGCCCAGGACAGGGTTAATATTTGGAGTGACCAGGAGGGGCATGGCTAGTTCCCAGAGGTTAGTCTATACCCTTTATGTCATTTTCCAGGGATGAAGGAAGGGGTCTCTTGCAGTTGAGGTAGTGTGGCAGTGGAGAAGTCTTGTGAATCATTAGCCTCTTTCTTGTACATTGTTATTATTGCTGCTGTTACTGTGTTTTCTAATTTAATTGCTGGTTCCAATAAATTGTTCTTATCTCAGCCTGTGATCTTCACMTTTTATRCCTCCAATTCTCTTCTCCAGCCACCCACAKTGGGGAAGAGAAGGRRGCAGTGAGCAAGCRGYGCATGGTTTYGGTGTTTCRGTGGGAACACTAAATTGGGGAATATCATTCYTAAACCACAACATCTGTTCCCTTTGAGATATGATATTGAAGTGGATAATACCACATTGTGTCACATTTCTGCCTGGATTGTCATTGCTTGTGCATATGGGTGCTCACTACAATTGGATGAATCTCCTTAAAGTTCCACTTTGCACCAAAATAATAAAAAGTTTGCTTGTTCGTAGACTTCTTTGTACTGTATACTATTGAGATTTCTCCTTCCCCCTGTGGTATCTTCCYACCCCTCTTGTCCCTGTAGTTATTTCCCTTTCCAGCTCTATTTGGAATTACAGAATAAGCTGAGTTGGACAGGACCYATAAGGATCATCAAGTCTGACCCCTAGCCCAATGGACAGGACCATTCCCAAAGATCACACCATGTGCCTGGRAGYATTGCCCAAGCCCTTCTTGAACTCTCTCAGGTTTGGTCCTGTGACCACTTCCCTGGGGAGCCTGTTCCAGTGCCCAACCACCCTCGGGATGAAAAATCTTTTTTCTAATATCCAACCTAAATCTCACCTGACTCAACTTCAGGCCATTCTCTTGAGTCCTGTCATTGGTCACCAAAGAGAAAAAATCAGTGTCTGCCCCTCCTGTTCCCCTCATGAGGAAGTTATAGACTGTGACGAGGATGCTTTTCATGTCATTGATGTTACCATTTTGTTAATACATCTCGGTTTCAGTTTCCATTTCTAAAATACTGTAAAACCATGATGCTAAATTTRTTCAAGATATAGTTGTAATTAAATTTTCTCTTAATTGGTTTTGAATTAGAGCATCTCCCAGGATCGTTTCTAACCTGACTTAGACTATGGTTCTGTCGAGTGTTTGCCTTTCCAAATTAAATTCTTTTGTCTTGCTGTTTCTCTGCAACCTACCTAGTACTTTACAAGTGAGGTAATTTTCTAGTCATTTGAAAGATCTGTCTAGTGCATGATAACTTGTTAACTGACCTGTTTTTCTTATACTCTCTTAAGGC
>NW_026623293.1:1298114-1426853 GCF_030028575.1 Malurus melanocephalus
GAGACATTTGCTATAGTGAAGTCTTTGAAATTGCATGGAAACCCCTCTAAAGAGTGCTTCCTTTTAATGATCCCTTAACTTTTGACATTGTGTTTGTAACCTTTGTAACCTGAACTTTGTCGGATCACTGTAATCCTAAGTTTTAGATGGGAATGAAGTAGGTTTATGCACTAGAAAGAGTTAACTTGAATGTGTTTTTGGGGAATGCCTTCTGTGGTAATTCCCATGACTGTTTTTCCTTGCATGTTTGCAAGGATGTCTTTATCCAGCCTTAGTGAATGGAGCATTTCATTTCCCTCACTGACCTACTTCTTCTTTTCAAAGAGGGTAGGATAGGTAGAGAGACGTTGCTGTGCAAGGTTTATAATTATGTATGAAGTATTTCTGTCCTTCATAGTAGAATTTATGCCAAATTGTTCTTCATGGCTGCCTTTGTTCTTCCTCCTCAAAAAGCTGTTCATTATTAGCAGAACTGCCTTAAAACAATTGGTATTTCTTACAATACAAGAAATGGTCTGACTTCTGGCTTTGTGAATATGGGACTGACAGGAACTACTTGGATCATTGGCAAATATTGCTGTGATTTAGTTGTTTGTTTTAATTGATGTGTCTGCATGTTATCATGTATTTAGGTTAGAAATGGAATAAAAAGCATATTGAGATGTATTAACTAGGCAGAGTTAGGGAAAAATACTAATAAATCTGAAATATTTCTTGTGGATGTATAAGAGCTTTCAAATATTTCTTGAGAGGAAACTTTGCATAGGGCCAAATAACTGACATCTTGAAAGTGTTTYGTCCCTTCCTCCATACTTGTAATTTGGCTTTTTTTAACTCCACTGCAACAGTTTTGATTTTGTAAGATCATTTTTTCAYCCAGTTTTACAATTTGCTAGGTATAAGTAAATAAGTAAGTACATGTCAGTGTTTTCAGTTTGGCAGAAATAGAAAACTCACCAGCAATCTCTGACAGGGGGATATGATACTCTCGAGGTGTGGATTGGGACAGTTATTTTTTGCAAATTGCTTGCCTTTTAAAGTAGTTTTAAAAATGTAACATTTCTTGTTAGTGTCAGTTAAAGATATTTATGTACTTSTACAACACATAGTCCCATAGGGATAAATTCAGTCAGTACAGGTGTGAATCACAATAAAACTGAGAAATGTATGTATTTTAAATTTCATTCTATATTTTTCTTTTAGAGGTGGATGTTRATCTGAACTCAGTAGACTTTCTCCCCCTTTCTTTTATGACTATTGATCATTTGCAGTCAAGGACTACTAAATTCAGTTTTTGCCAGGTGGGGATTGATGGATCACTTTGAATACAAGAAAGAGAGGGAAAAGTAAAGGCAGTCTTCAGCTCCCTTGTGGTTTGCCTGAGCTGATGCTCTGCATGCTCTGACATACAGATTTGACTGGAGAAAGTGTATACAGCACGCTGTTTTCTTTCCATAGCAGCAGTGATTTAAGAATTTCCCCCTCGTATTTTCAGTTTTTTATACTGAAGCTTTTTKTTTCAGACATTAAAAAGCACATATAGGTCAAGTAAAGAAGTGTYTGCCAGCACGAACTCTGTGCTAAGCATTCTGGGAGACTGCTTTCTTGCAGCAGATGAGGATTCTTTGTGGCTGGCAGCAGAAACTGCAGCAGTATCTTTGCAGTTTCCTTTCATCTTTGATTATGTTCTAAGGATCTCTGAATACAGGACCTCTTTCCAYAACCCCTTGGAATATCTTTTCATCTCTGTGGTGGAGTACAGCACATGCTGAAAGCCTCCTATCTTCTACAGCTGAGGTATCCTTTGCTTTTCATCGCCCTCTGATTTTTTGTCTTCAGCGGCTGGATTTTTGGCAGTATTTGGCTYAAGCAAATAGGATTACATTTCAGTAGCTGATGGTTTCTAGTCAAGGAACATACTAAACGTGGGACATAATGAGGATTGTACAAAGAAATATTTCTGCAAAGCACAGGRAAATTACTCGAGTCGAGCAACGGAAGAAGACATTCTGCAAATGCAATCAGGGCTGCTAGAAATGCAAAATTCAACAGATTGGGAATGGGTTGCACGACAAGTGTGATTCTGTTTAAAGGCATTCGTACAGTTTTTGAGAGAAACTGTGGTTATATATGCAAACAGCAAGGGGAAAACAATGCCCTTGAATACACAGCATTCAGCTTGCCAGATGAAGATTCAGATATACTGATTCAGTCATTCCTGGTAAATAAAAACTTGTTTAATTAATAATTGTATCTGCTGATTGAAAGCTAAACTGAAATCAGAACAGCATGTTTATTTAACATCTGCTGTGTACAGATGGGGATGTGTATCTTGTCCTGATATTGTAGGATGTTAGTGCATGTATGTGGCATGTTATCTATGTGTGCATGCAGCTGTAGTGTTAAAGCTTAAGATTCATATTCCTTCTATGATTTAGATTTGTATTGATAGCTCTGAAGAGTTTTCCTCTGTAATTGTTACAGAAGATTGTCTGCTATTAGGTCTTTCTAAACATGCTCTTGGAATGTATTTGGCACTTTGACTGAGGAGCAACTGATGATTATGTTATTTGAAAAAACTAAGGAAGGCATTGTTGAGGAAACAGTAACCCAGCATTTAAGGTCTATTTTGTCTTACGGATTTGAGWGTATTTTTTTTCTCTGACACTGTTTAACTGTTCTATTTCTGTTTAACTTACTGAAAAAGATACAGGAGTATTCTAGAAGGAAAAAAATATGTTTAAAGGGAGCAGTAGCTGTTTYCTGAACCTGCTTTGCTCTCAAAGGCTTTTTAGGTGTTTCCTGGTGCAAAGAAATGAGGCTTTAAAGTGAGCCTGTGGTCTTTGGTACCCCCAGGTTAATGACGTGCTTGCGCGTCAGATGTATGACATTTAGGCTTGAGGGGGTGGAATTGTGAGMGCTAACTAATGTGCACAGCTTGTTTCACAATTGGGCCAGTAAAGGATTTAGGTATTAATTTTAAAGAATTTGACTTTACTTGCTAATTGCTTTGTCACTGGCTCGGCAGTTGGGAAAAGAGGGGCGTGGTACRCTGAAATAGCTGGACTGATTTTGACAAGCTTGTATCTTGCTGGCATACCCATGCTGTGCAATTGCAGCTATGGAAATGCTCTGGAAATTTCATAAAGCTTTGTTGTCTTTGTGCTGTTCAGATTCTTTTTTTGCTGAACTGAAATATAAGGGAAAAAAAGGTGTGTGGTTGCACATATGGGTGTGTCTATATATGTGTATATATATATATATATATATATACACACACGTGTGTATATGCATGCACACATATGTATAGTTCTACACATGGATATACACACAACCTTCTAGGAAAGAAAAAAGAATAATCTGAACTGTAATCAGATGCTTAAAATATCTTTTGTATRTTACCCTTCATGATAGTTTTGCATTTGCTTAATATGGTTTGATATTAAAAATAAAATGGCTTCCTCTGGGTATTTGATGCCTTTTTACACTGTTAGCCATTTTTAAGTTAACTTCATACAGAAGATTGTTACAAATTTGCTAAATTCTGTGTAATGAATACTTTCAGCAACTTCACCTCTTTGTAATCCATTGAATTTAAGAGCTAACACTCTTATTGGCCTCRAATTCTACATATAGTTAGGTGAGTGAATGAAGAAATGCTTCTTTTTAAAAATGTAATATGAATATGTAACTTGGAGGATACAGTGAAATTTTTTTTTGTATTTTTCTTCTTTGATTCACATGGTACTGTTCCAGCAATAATTTTTCTTTAATTTAGTCCTACAGAACTAGTATAAACTGGCAAGATTAAGCACAAARTATGCTTAGTCTGCCATTTACAACTGAAGTTCCACATCTGTCTCTCAGGGGGTTGGTTTTCTTTTCAACTCCAAAATGTCTGGATGCTTTTAAGTCATGTTATTAAAAAAAAATAAATCTTGTTTGGCTTTGTTAGCTGGGTTTAACTGGAAGTAGTGGATCAAGATAAGCTTCTTCCTGGGAAAAATACCTGGAGGTTAGTATGGAGGAGTRTGCGGAATCGAGGGGTCAGAATTACTTCCTTTTCATTGTACTGGGCTAGTGTAGTCCATAAGAATAAAAGTCAGGGTTTTACAAGAAGAAAACAGGACTTTGTTAAAAGGTCATRCTCTGGATAATCAGAGCTGGCACTGGCTCTTGCTCTCGTAGGTGTTGTCTGAGGCTGGGGAGCAGCCTCTACCATCTTACCCCTAAAGAGTGGCAGGAGTAGGATTCTCTGAAGAAYGGGAAAAAGGGGAAAGACCTTCAATCCTGGCAACAGTGATGTGTGATTTTATGGAACTCATCGAAGAACATAAGACTTATATCTCTTAAATTACACAATGTCTGTATTCTTTGCTATGAAAKCTAGYTTGYCTAGCTCTTTCCCTTCCAAAGTGGKGGCTTTCAAAGGGGAGAAATTACACCTCACTGAGAGGTGCATCGAGGTGAAGGCTCCAGGAGTCTCTTCTCTGAAGAGCACCTGTATGGCCAAGACCAGAAGAGTGACACCAAAAGCAGTGTCACTTGCTTGTGTTGTTTTTTATTTTGGTGATGGTTGCAACAGATGCAAGTGGGTGTGTGGTTTCACCTCTTTGTCTGTGCTGTAACGCATATCTGAGCTGAGCCTGTTTGGCTGTGCCTGCTGTCTGGTCTAGTTAGCCACATCGGATCAAATGTCTCCTGATACAGAGCTGTTATCAGAACACCASAGAATATCAGGGAGTCCTTTAATTTAGCAACACATTGATCCTYTTGTAAAATCAGTGTTGAAAAACTGCAAAATTCTTGTGAATAGGAACCACTCAGGAAGTAGTTCCCCTTGCAGGAAAAATCACCCGAGAAGAAAATAAGGAGGCAGAGGCAGGTGATTAGCATACTTCTTTTTATTTACCCTTTAACCCACATGTCAGGAGGTTAAATCTAAAGTCTAGTTAAATCTAATTACAGTTTTATCCTAAGAAGGCCTGCTCTTTGCTTGAAGGAAAGACAAAATAAAACCCATGTGAGAACGTCTTCTCAGGAGTACAGTTTATTTCTGTCCATGTCATGTCATTCAAACTTGCAATGAAAATGCCATATCTTTKCTTCAGAAACATTTCTCACCTATCACTTTTTTTTTTGCTAGAATACAGGATTTTGTAGGGTCCTTAGGTTGACATGGATAAGGATCCTTATTTCAGTAAAAGATTATAAATTTAGTTTGAGATGCTGTTAAAAGTTGCATCAAAATTAATGAAATTCTATGTTCTCTGACTGCCAAATTTGAGCATCTTTTTTTTTGTCAAATGTTGAGGAAACATTTTCATTTGTTTAATTTTGTAGTAAGTTGGAGGATGCAGTTTCAGAATATTAGCTTGTAGGCTTATCTACTTAGTTTGTCTTAGYTGTCATGTGACTTTTTAGAAATCAATTTTCAAAAAGATATTGCATGTTATTTCTGCTGTGTTGCAATATCTTAGAGTTAGGAAGTTTCTTTCATAGCCTTTACTTTTATTTTCAAATTACTGGGTTTTTTTTTGTTTTGTTTTTTTAATCACTGTATAACCAATCAGTATCTCAGAGTCAAATGTCAATTTACAAGTTAGGTCGTAAACAGCTGTTTTGCCCGTTGACAGGGATGGAAAATGAGCAGGGGTGAATGGTGTGGTGATAATAGAACTAGCAACATTTTAAAAGTTTGAAGTTTGCTAACAAGCCCCTTGAAATATTCAGTGATGGAAAAAGCTGGGGTGAGAGTACCACCAGCACCTATGGGAGAGCTAGAAAATTCTGAAGTGAGACAGACTGGGCTGAAGGACATGGACTTTTAAAAAAATATATTTGTCTGAAAATTGCAGAAAACAGCTCTTTTTTTCCTATGCTTGAAATGTTTTCTGTCCAGTTTGTTTCTAATGGCCAATTCAGTGCTGCCATTTCTCTGATTAGGTTTTTGAACCTTGTAGTTTTGTAAGCCTACTCAAGGTAGTGTGATAGCTGTAGCTTATGCTAGTTGGGGCCTAATAATTTAAAAAAAAAATATTAAGTCTGATGTGGAAAGTATATGTTACTTAGACTGTGCTTACATGATTCCTGAGAAGAAATGCGGGGCATTTTGAAATAGTATATGCACAGCTTTTTAATGGGGTAGATTTAGGTATTGGCTGGAAACAGAACCTGCTACATTTTAGTAGCTKCAGTTTCTTAGTCTGTGTCACCAGATAACTTGACGGCAATGTCATCATCAGGTGTTCCTGAGTTTTTCGGTGACTGCTTTTCCTGTGCTGCTCATGAGTCATTGGTTTATTAATAAACCGTGGCATCTTTCTGATATACCAAAGTCTGGGCATGTGGCAAGATTGACTAATGGCAGCAGTGAGCTATGTCATTCTGGAAATACCTCCTTAGAAGGCATTCAAGTTGCAAATACTTTGATTTCAAAGTAAACTATATCTCTATAATATTTCAAAAAAGACTTTCATTAATTTAACATGTGTTGTGTTTAAAATACACCTTAAAGCCTTCATTTAGTAAACCGCTTAAGCTAAGGTGTGTTCTTGCTGTCTGAATTTGCCAATTAATATCAACTTGTTTATGTGGAGTAGAAAAGTTTAGTAGAAATAAAGTAGAAATAGATAAAGGAGAGTTCTAAGGAAGTAATTGTGCTGAGTAAGTGGAAGTTGTTTTATTTCAATATGCTTAAACAGCTTATGCAGCAATTCTGTAATGGTGTGCAGACAATTTGTATTTGTTAGTCTGTTGTTACACTCTCATAACTTGCTTCAACTTGTAACTCTATTACAAGTGGCTTTTATTCACCAGYAACTGGAACATTAGGCTTCATTAGACCTCATAATAAGGAAGAAACAGATAGGTATGAGTACAGCATCTAACTGTTGMATGGGTTTTTTTCATGGGTCACTTGAATTATAGCATTTCTTTTATCTCCTTTCATCTTACTGCACTGCCTGAATAAAAACCTGGCRTCTGATGTGCTGACTTGTAGTTTTTGGCTAAATCTCCTGATGGTTTCTGTAGGCTTCTTTTGTTTTGACCTTCCATTAGATTCCTTAGGGACAAATGCTTGAATGTCCATCTCTTTATATCTCTCTGCCCTCTCAGCAGGGCAAATTGCAGCACATACTCACCAAGTGCATAGTACCTATATAGGTGCGTAGTATATCAAATAAATGTCTTTGAAAGATGCATGAGAGGACTATCAGAAGTAGGTTGGCAGGCACTCAGTGCACTGGCAGAAGATAAGATTAAGCATTTTATCTTCGGGAAAAAATCCTTAGGCCTGGGGATAAAATTTGGATAGTTAGTCAAATCTACGTGTATAAACCATTATTCATCTCTTGTAGGTTGAACTAGCACGGAAAGATATCCAACCCCAAAATATGACACCACTTTAGATCCATGTTTTCTTCAAATGTAGCAGCAGGAAATCTTGGAGTAACAAGACGTCTTGTGCTGAAAGAAATCAAAATGTCTGGAGCTAAAAAACCCCCTGAGAACAACACAACCTCATCAAACCAAAATAACCAAAAAGACACCAAGTCACCCTAAAACCCTAAACCCCACAAAAAAAAAAAAAAAAAAAAAAACCTCCTGAAAACCCCCTGTGAAGTTTTATATGGTCTTGAGGAATGAGAAGACTTCTGTGGTGGAGAAGCTTCTTGGGGGGATTTTAAGACTAGAGGCTAGACTTAATGAGCACWTGGAAAGGAGTTGACTTCTCTTCTTCTGTTTGTCAAAACTTCTATCACTTGCTTTAGGAACAGCCTGAAGCGCTCATTTGAGTAATCTATAGATGCAGGTACCCTTGTCTATCATGAAATTAAAYGCAATTGAAGTGAATCATAGAATCATTCAATTGTTTGGGTTGGAAATGAATTGCATCACAAGCTGATACTTCATTGATAATGTTATTTCAGTGTGTGACATGGGCAAAAGTTAGTCAGTATTTTGTTTAGCTCTGCTGTGATTTTAAACTTGTTTTGTTTTTTATTTGTCACAGTGTAAGAGTGTCCACACTCTTGTATCTTGTCTGTCAGATCTCTCTCTAGTTGAGAAATAATGAGATACGCCATGTTTGCATTAACAACTTCAGCCATATTCTTATTCTGTGAAATAGCTTTTAAAAAATGCATTGTGCAGAATCACTGTGGATCCAGTAGAGATGCTCACAGGGAGAATCCTTTAATTTTATGCTTCTACTAAAAGAAGGGTTTTTTATCCAGCTTCTTGAGTGGTAGTGTAGAGGTGTACATTGGTGTTGCCTTTTTTCATGGAACCTACTTGTGATCAAGRTATTTTCTATGTAGTATCTCAGCATCTCTGTCCTATCCAGGCTACTTTACTCTCTCCCTAAAAATAATGTTTTGACAGTAATTTTAACAGCAATGCAAATTTTGACATTGTATCATTTATATTGATTTAGAGGGCTCTCTGCAAAGAAAGGTTGTTGTTCTCCCTGTTACAAAATAGGCTTATCTTGCTTTATCAAAGAAAGTCAGTAAAATGGGAGTATTTTAGCTGTAACGTGGCCAACATGAAAAATTGTGCAAAATGTATTGCACTCATATCTTATGCATTTTCTTTTTTCATCCCTGTTTCCAATTAAGAATGTTCTCCTCATTGGCGGGACTGCAAATTACGCATTTGCAGTGTTTGCTATAGGAGGAGTGAATCTTCCTCACTGAGTTTCGTGTGACCTTTTCTGTTTGATCTGAACTTAGTGTGGATGGCRGGGAATTGTCAGGTGAATTGCATGGTGTGTTCCATCTGCTCTCAGCCTTTCCCTTGAACTTGTGAATATGTGTTCTTCCAGGCAAGCACTATCTGTTGGTCACTGACGAAACTTGGCAGCATTAAAGATATGTATAGCTGCAACACTGAATCTTCCAGTGACTGGTGAAATGTTACCCTTGAATACAGCTGCAAGGCAGGCTGCCAAGTGTAGGAGGGCACTGCTGGAATATCTTGTWCTTATACAGATGGGAGCAAGAAGTACTGGCTCTTAATGGTCCTTATCATTCCTCTGAAGTGGGTCCATCTTTTCAGATGAGCTACTGCCTTCAAAATCCAGCCAGCCAAAAAAAAAAAAAACAATCCCCAAAGCCCTAACAAAACAAAGCATTAGCCCCCTCCCTCCAGTTACCCATCCTTCTCATTTTTGAATTATTTTTAAGATAATGCTGTGAGTTTCCAGGGAATTTGGAGCCACAAAGTAGAGTGTAGCCACAGAGCACTGAGCAGGTGTAGAGTTTTAGTAAACAATGTCAAATCCTTCTGTTTTCTCACATACAGGACATGCAAACCTACAGTAATATTATTCGTTGTCCTYCTCCTCCCAGCTGCTACAGGTTCAGGGCAGTTCTTTACTTAGAACAGCTTKCAGAGACAAGTGTGATGGCTGTAATTATAGCTAGTATGTTTAGTGATCTTGATGCAGACTTTAAGTAGGACTCGGAGCAAAAGAAGGGCCATTAAACCAAACTACTCATATTTTAGGCTGTTCCTACAGGGAGGCTGGGTAGTCAYCTTTTCTTCCATTAAAGTTCAGAGGGAATTCTCAAATGCTGCCTGTTCCCATACTATCATTCACTTTTTATCACATGATATTGTGCTAAGTTTTTGGAGTAAAAAAGGATTTGAAGGAATAAGAGAGTGTATGTGAGGAACCTGTCTTTTGGGCAGCAGATTGGCAGGGTGACTCACTGAGGTATTCCAGAAATACTGTGAACTTTGTTACCTGTGTAATTTTGTAATTACTTAGGCTCTTCTGTAGGGGTATACGATACAAGAAGGGAGCGAAATATTTGGCTGTTGGAAGTGGTGTGAAAAGCACGGTTGTTAAAAGTACCTTGTGCAGTCCTTCAAGCCACTGTTTTTGTAAAAAGATGAATTGCGTTGTTTCCGTATAACTCATTTTTGCAGACAGGTCTCTAGCTAGTAATTTGCCACAGTTYTGGGAGCTGTGTTGGAAATGCAGTCAAATAACTTTTGTACAGTAACATTCTTTGTGTGTGCATTGTTTTACTGGATTTTCTGTTGATCCTTATTCAGGTGACTAAATGCCTGATGTTACAAACTAAGTACTTTTTTTTACTTTTTTTAAAAATTTCAGTTAAGGGGGATAAAACTACAGGTCATGTAACAAGATGATAAATTTTCATCACGTCTTAAAGTTCTTATTTTCATCTTTCGCTTTGTGAATCGTAATGTGTTATCTGTGACTTTTTCTATACAGAACATTATMAAGTAGCTTAAATCTTTTGACTGTGTAATGCATGGGAAAGCAAAACCTCTTGGGATTTTGTTTGTTTGGTATGCTTTGATATTTTTGCTGTGTTTTTTTGTCTGTTTTCCCCCTAAATAATTTTTCATTAATTAAATTCTTGAGGTAATCACTAAGTCCTCAGCAGAAAATAAATGTTGGAAGTACACATCAATTTAGCACTTAAGGTCKATTTCATGCAGGATGCAGCTCCAGAGGTACTGCCTCATGCTTATTTTTGTTAAATGAAAGAACCTCTTCTAATGGTATGTTTGTGTTAGTGAAATGCAAGCTAGAAATTACATTAGTTAGCAAGGAAAAATAGCTTCTATATCTTTAAACTGATGCTATAAAAATGCTAGCCTGTTGGCTGTGTTTTTGTCCCTCATCATGTTTTGAGATGAACAGGAAGAATRGCAGGGAAAGAAAATCACATTTATACTGAATTAAAGTAATCCAGATGCATTCAAGAGAAGTACCTACCAGGATAAAATAATATTGCCGTCTAGAAAAAGAAACCTTTGTTAAATTAAGCAGAAGAAATATTATTTAAAACATACCTTATTTTGAAGTCTTTATTAGTGTGAGTGTTCACAAATGCTTTTTGCATAATAAAGTTGTGTGTTTCTGGTTGCAGTTGAGTATAATTGCAGACCATCTCAATGAAACAAATTCCTGTTTGGCAGCTGCATCCTCAAGTAATGGTGTAATTTAGTCTAAGCAGTTCTGTGCTTCCGTTCTCTGAGAACAAAAGGGGCTGGTGCAAAATAAAATGTGTAACTAAATGTTCTCGAGCTATTGTCTACCTTGCTTAACACAGGAAGATCTGTTTTGTAAATTTGACTAAACTGCTGGTTTCCTTCTTAACTCTTAATGAAGCTTTATGAAGTACTGTTTTCTGGAGTTTGGTGTCTCAGTAAGAGAGAGGCAGCTTAAAAAGTGCATGGATTGAACGTGTATTTCCTAGAGACAAAGACAGAAACATCATAAATCATTACTGAGTGGATGAAAATGTTAGTATTTCTTTCAGTCCRCTTTTGAAAAATGTACTTGCATTGCAGATGGGATGGGCAGACCCTTGTTCAGACTCAATTTCATGAGTGCAGGCTGAAATAGCAGTATGTTATCCAAGTGTGAGAGAAGGGGAAGAGAAAGGGGTATCAAGAGCTTACGTTGGGTCTGAAGAATAAGAAACCTGTGCCTGAAGTTGTGCCACCTTGAAAACATTCACACTAAAGGAGGATGTTTYTCCCCAACTTCATCTGCTTTCTGCAGTTAAAGGTGACTTTCTCTTCTATTAGAGAATAGATAAAAAAATCATGCCAAGTTAAATTTAGGATGCGAGTTATATTGAAGTGAGATTACTAACAGTCCCAAGGGAACTGAGACTTGAATGAAGGTGGTGGCTTGGTTTCCACAGCTGTCTGGTTCCTTAGTGGACAGAGTCTAAAATAAGGATGTGCTTCTCTGGGGAGTTGAATTTTCTCTCAGATGTATTTTTGGTTGGTAAATACAGCTACTGAGGTTTGTGAATTTGGAGATTGCAACTCATTAGTGTTAAAAAGAAACAAAGGGAAAACCAAAATACTCCTCTCAAAACTTAGAGAAAACTACTCATCACAGTTAACTTTTTTTTTTTTCAAGAGGACTTTAGCATATGCTAAAAGTACTGTGTGGGGAAGTTGGAGTGGTCACACCTGAAAAATTTCTGAAAATGGTTGCACGCAGAATTGATTTGCAATTGCACAGAAATGATTCCGATAAAATTGCTGCTTCTTATTTTGCCACTGTATGTATSTGCTGAGCAGTGTCTGTAAGCAGTGGTGTAGTAAGAGAGTAGGTTGGGTTAAAAAAAAGTTGAAGTATGACTTGAGTTCATGTTGTAATTAAGGGCAGGAATGAAGACAGCAGCCAATGAGCGTTGTTGTAGCCTGGATGTCTGGAGGCCAAGAGACACCTGTGCACAGATTGCTCCCAAGACAAGGAGACACCCTGCAGGCTCTGCTCTGGCCAGTGATGGATGGCAAACCTTCGTGGCTGCAGAGCTGAGATTCTCCCAGGTGTCTTCTGTCCAAATGTGTGAAGGTTTTGCTGCACTRTCTTCTCTGTGTTTTTAGATGGTGATCAGTGATGGGCACCTACAGTGTAGAAGGGCTGTGAGGAGCAAGGAGTGAGTGCAAGTAATGTGCAATACAACAGTGAGCTGACTGGCTGAAGAGAGGAAAGGGCCAGAAGGATACTGGCAGTGGAAGAGTTAAATGCTTAAGGGGTAATGTTATAAAGGTTTTTTCAGTTTTATTTTGAGTTAGCATATTTGTAGAGTATGTAAGATTTTTGCTGTGAGGGCAATTCGGTGTTAAGCTGAAGTTTTCATCTGGATTTAGCACTAAGATAAAAAGGTTATGCCCACCTTGCCCCCAAAAAAGAGCAATGTATTTGTTTGGGACATTGATCATGGAGAGTGATCTTGGTTGGTGACTGGTTGTTGATAGCACCTGAGTAAGTGACATTAATGCAAAATAGTTTAAAAAGCACAATAGTTAGAGTTTTATACTTCTAAAGAGACACAGCTGTCAATAAATGACTAATTCTTACACTAAAAATACTTTTAAATTATTGAAGCCTTGATTTTATACATGCTGTAAAAGACTGCCTGTTTTACTTGGTAATTTTAGATATGCACATTCTCTTTTGTGTTTGACTCATAACCTTAAGGCATTAAAATGGATCCACCTTTTTTTTTTTTTTTTCCCTCCCTAGAGGAATACAGCATGCTTAGGGGCCGGCCTTTGTCTGTCATGCATTCCCACCATAACAGATTTAGCAAACTGCAGCTGAGAAGTTACACTAGTCTGTACTTTGTGCTGCATGTGCCAGGGAAAAAGCTTTTGTTTTCCCTGGATCACTGGCATGTGGATTATTTTGGTGCCAAAAAGCATACAGTTTAGCTSCTGTGTGTATTTTCAATGAAAGAATGCAGGCAAGAACAAACAGAAATCCTAAAAAAGAGCTTTCTATAGAATCTCCGCAGAAGGGCAAGGATGCAGGTCCTTGTGAAGTGGAAGCAGAGAGTCCTGTGGTAGTGCTGGTAAGAATTGTTTAAACAAGCTATCTTTTCCCTTTAGTAATTCCAGTTCTGTCAGTGGAAARCTGCTTAATCTGATGCTGATGACAAGTTCCAGCACTCTTACTTGTGAATAATTTGCATTTAAGATTTAGGTTTGATTCTTTGTGTGTTTTCTGCCTTTTTAATTAGTTTTTTCAGTTCAGGTTTAGCAGATCTTTGGCTGTCTTTGAGTGTGACTTTGGAGTCTGACTTTCAGCCTGCTTTTCAGGCTGCTCTGTCGAGCGTAGTTGTACAGCACTTTGAACCTAGCATGAAAACTACATATGCTCTAAACTAATTCCTAGCACCTCTGTTTTTTAATTGCCCAGTGTATCTTCCAATGAGTATATATTTGAACTCCCTGAAGTGTGTGTGTAACAGTTAAGTTTTACTTAAATGTTCRAAGAACTATCTAAATAATTAATGAGTACTTCTGTTAAACTATCTAACTCTCTGTTAAAGGACTTAATTTTTCAATTCTTTCTATGGACATTATTTAGGAATTTGAAGTTTTCAAATAGCTTCCAGTGAAGGAAAAGGGAATTTTTCTRTATGTGGGGGAAGTAATYAAGTAAGTACTGKTTTTTTCTGAGACACTGCTAGARACTTAGTTCTATTGGAACTTTAATAGTACAGCAAGAGAACATAGTAAGTGAGCTGTAATGAATCCACCAACTCTCTTCAGMGGAGGATTGTTAAATTACTGCTTATATATCAATAGAAAGAAGTACTTTGATAGTTCTTATTAAAATTTCTACTTTATTTAGTATTATTTCATTCTTAATTTCTGCTGCTGGTGGTCCTCTATTTGTCTGGCTGTAGTTGTAGTTAATGGGGCTGTGATCGTCAAATTATAGTGTCCCCTCCTCCCTCTCACTTGAGCTTCACACTATCTATGCATTTAGAATTGAACTAAAACATTTTGGCCATCTGTATTTAGTAATACTCATCTGTAACTTCGTGTGAATTGTTACTGTATCTAACTGAAAGCTTATGTGTGTGCTACTAAGACAAACTTTCTTTTGCTTGTCACTGCTTTTTTTTTTAGTTTGATTCTATTCAGAGAGTTGTTAATAAAATGCGGAGTTTTTTTGATGGGTGTGTTCTGATTCCTGGTCCAGATTTTCATCAGTACAATATGAGCTAATCTTGTGTGTGCTTTCCTGCCTTTGGAATGTTTAACTTTATTTAGAATTGTTTTTATTCCCCCATGAATACTCAGAGAGGATATTAGWGTTTCTGCAGATACTTAGAGTACCRCAGCTAACCAGCAAGGYACATGTACTTACWTAAGAAGAAAAAAMGTATAAAACAATACTGTGTTTACTTAYCACCATTTATCAAGCACCTCCTTATAATTTTTCAAATACTACCTCATTTAATGTTCATGAAATAATATACCTCCAGTGTTTGCTCTCTTTTTTTTCATTTTTAGATGAAGTGCATGCATTCAACACAARGGTCAATATTTAAAGGGAAGAACATTTAGGTTTCACATAGGTCATATAAAAATGTCTTCACTGTAATTTCAGTTGCTATTTTGTTATTAATATATTTACATATATATGTACACACAAGTGTATATATAACATAATTATAGATGCTGTAATATCCCTTTTGTCTAGTTATTGAGGAAAGCTAGATGAAGTGGTTCAAGTAACCTGCAGCAAGTGTGCTGCCAGCCACAAAGCAAAAAGTAGGGTGATATGTTACATWTAACATTGACATTTAGGTCCATTTTTATTTCATTGGTCTGTGATGTTGCCCTACATTTTTACTGGCACAGTGTAGGTAGGTATCCTGTCATTGGCACAGGGTGCAGTAATAACTAAGACTTAATTAATTTAATTGTAGTTCATTGGGAGTCTGTTGTAGTTTTGAGGGAACTAGGTATTTATAACTGGAAGCATCCCATGTGTTATTGAAACAATGTTATTTGATTGGGTGCTATGCCTGAATTAACTTTTGCTGGTTAGGTGAGTGGGGTCGCAAAAGGATCTGCTGCTTTCAGTGCCAATATGTCAGTATGTGTGCTCTCCTGTGTCCCTGTGATTTGAATTAGATTGCRTCACAACTTTGCTCTTGAGGTTAACAAGCAAGAAGAGCCCGTGGAAAAAGCATTTAGATTTTCCAGGTGGTGCCTCAAAACCCTGCTTGAGCTGAACTGCTGCTGTGCTCGCTGTTGCAGAGGTTACTGGATGAGTATTTGTGTGTCCAGCTGCCTTTTGATAGTCAGAAGTAGTAACTGCTTATCAAAACAGATGATGTTTCTGTGCAGTTGGATCTCTTGGAGGTCATCTTTCTGCTGGCAGTAGAAAATGTAGTAGTTAAAGAGTAAGCTCTAGGATACAAATAATTTTTAAAATTAATTTAAAAAACCTCAACCTGGGGAATTTATTTTATGTTTATTGTGGGACAGTAAAGTACAGAGAGCTGTTACCCACAKTGAATATTAAATAATCTTATTGTATGTCCACAGATGGCTTGCCTCAGGCTACTATTGAGAAATCYATAACCTGTGTTCTTCTATTTATATGCTGCTTCCTGCTAGTGCCTGTGGCTCCATTTTACTCCTTATGGGAACTTGTTAATTTGCAGGTGTATATGCTAAACATGTTTTTATGAGGTAAATAATGATTTGTAGCAGGAGGCTAACAATATTCAGTGAGCTGAGCCTTRCCATCTTTTGTTTTCTGAGAAGAGAATTGAACAATAACAATTGTCTCAATTTAAGTATATATGAAAAACATGTGCTGTGGGTTTTTTTTCTGTATTATGTAATTGAATAACAATTGGACAGTAATTGAATTAATTTGAATTTTGAATTTCATTTTGAATTAATTTCATTTAGAATTTAATTTTGAATTAATTTTGAATTTCATTTATTAATTTCATTAATAAATGAAATAAATAACAGTAATTTCTTACCTTAAAATTTCTTTTATCTGATTAATTTTGACACTGCTTGTCCAGATATATAAACTGTATTCTGACAGATTAAACTGCTTACTGTGTGGGTGTCATGACTGCTGTTTTGAAATACTTCTTATTTCTGATAATTTTCCATGCTTGTGATACTCAGGCAAAACCCGGAGTGGTACGGCAGATAATTTGCTCTTCTTTCTTCCAACAATTGTAGCATTGGCTGGCTCGAGACCAGGACTCCATGAAACCCTATGCTCTTGGCATTTTCCTAGATTACAGAAATAAAAATGTTGCTGGCTGCAGATTAATAGGAAAAGTTAAGCCTTATTGGAAAGACTGACKTTTAGTGCCTATAAACTTGATGTTGCAGTTTTGACTGGGCTGAGTTTTATCTGTGTCAGCTGGTCCATAAATCATATTTAACAATCCTATAACTACCCAACATATTTTCTTTTATATTGCATGAAATAATAGACTAGACTTTTTTTTTTTTTTTTTTTTTTTTTTTTTTTTTTAATGTAGAAGAGCCTGAGAGAGAATCTTTTTCCTTGTGCTGTTTTATGTCTGGCTGAATGCCAGTATCAGTGTGCTGTTTATTGTTTTCTTTTTTCATATCTGTTTCAAACTGATAAAACATCCTCTTCCTTTTGCATCTGACGGATGACTAAGAAAGAAATGAGTAACATTTAGGAGAAACATGAGGAAGCAAATTTTTCATTAATTTTTACATGAATGATATTCCTGCAAATCAAGTGCCTTACTGATCAAATAGGAGAGGTCTGTATTCAACATCTCAACTACAGTGAGCCTTAGATTCTTTAAAAGCCTCCGAGCTTTTAAAGAAAAATGAGGAAGGATTCTTTTTTTTTTTAAATCTTGTGTTTACAGATGCAAACAAAATGTAAGCAAGGCTTATATATGCATCTTTGGGTTTTGAATTAGCTGTGCTAGACAAGTTGCTGGTAAAATGAGAGAAGCCAGAACTAGCTTTCTGTCAGTCTTCACTGTCACCTTCCCAAGAGAATTAACAGGAGGATGGATGTAGCTCTTCAGCACCAGGGTGAAGTGGATTTGAGTTCTGATCATGTGCAGCACCAYATAAAAATTCATTACCCATTTGAGATGACAGGCTGTGGAATTGGGGCTGTGATCTATCCACTTGCTAGTTCACATAGTAGCTGTCCTGCTGTGCGAGCTTTCTGACAATATTGACCATGCTTATGTTTATTCTTTCCTCTGAAAAGCTCCCCAAATTGCCACCAATGGTCACAGAGCCATCTGATCAGCATTTCAGACATAGTCTGACTGAAGGCCCCCTTGCTGGAAGGAAATCTCTCAAGCCAAATCACTTCTAATCTGTCACAAAAGCTCTGGCTCAGTTGCTGGTCCTAGTGTGAGAAGGCTCAGAAACGTGCCATGAGAGAGGGGAAGGGTCCTTCTAGTCTCAGCCCAGCTTTTAATTAGTTTAAGCCAATTGTGAAGTGAAATCTTTTAAGCTAACYGAAGAGACTGATTGTGTACACAAATCAAATGGTCAGTCCTCTGCTGGTCATTTTTTAGGCACAGTTTAATTTGCAGTATTTATTTTTGTTTCTCCTAAAGGTCAGTCATCCTGCACCACTTTCAAACCAACCTGTCACTGCAGCATATTGTGTATAATTTCTCATGACAAACTCTTGAGAAAGAATGGTCACATGAGAACATCAAACTTGACCAAACTGAGTGACTGGGCCATGTTAGTCAAGTAGTCTCTAAACCTTGCTTTAATTCAAGAAAGAGTGTGTTGCATGAGAGCTCAAGCTTTGGCAGGTGGGCATCTTGCTTGTCTGGGTCGGTAGAGAGAGACTTGTTACACTGAAAGTGAGAGAAAGGGGAGGAAAGGGTGTTTTGTTTTCTGACTGATGTGTTGCCTTGAACTTCGTTTATAGAGCAGTAAAGTTTGAAATGCTCTTTGCATTCTGTTATCCCTGTTTTTGTGCTTAATTAAGAAAGTTTGTAATGGACTGTTATTGCCTTGGTGAAGAGTTGRAGGGGTTAGGTGAAGTTCATTGAATTTATTTGGAATCAGAACTGGTTATGATAATCTGTTACAGTGGGGCTTCTCAACCTCAAATTTTGGGAAGGGGTGTTTTTGCAGTGTCAGTATGTAGGAAATGTTTCAAATAGCTGGGTGAASAAGGTGCTAAGGAAGCATGGAGCACACCATTTAATTAGCTTGGGATTCCCTGCAGCACGCTGAACACTCAAATGCAAAAACCAAATATTGTGTATAAATATAACATTAGAGAAAACATAATCTTTTCTTAGGTTGGGGTTTACCTGCTTCTCATGCTTTTCTGAGATAAATTGTCCAACCATTTCAGCTACAGATGGATGCATGAGCATAAACTTAAACGTCTTCTGATGGACACTGATGTTAGTTCTCAGTTTTGTGATAACTCATGTTCATGAATGACAGGAGAAGATGTAGCAGCAGCTGGGGTTCAGGTGCTAAGCTCTCAAAATGTGTCAGAGTACAATGTGGAGTGAACTGAATAGCCCTTCTTTATCTGCTCTGAGGAGAAATATATCAAACACARCATCATAATTTTCTATCATGACTCCTGAATTATTGGTCTGTGCTGAGTATGTTGTTATATAGCTAATGAACTTCTTGTAAGTCCTTGCAGTGTGATTGTAAATGGTAGCTATTTTTCTTGAAAAAGCTACATTTTGTTCATCATTTTTGGTAGATTTATTTTCCAGACTTGGCTTTTTTTGCCTCTTCAGCTGTATGCTTTATTATGTTCTCACATTTTTCTTAGCAATACAACTACTGTGTGGTAGATATGAGGGAATCTCAAATACCTTGTGAGTAGCCCGTGAACTAAGTCTGAAAACTGCGGTAATTTTCTCTCACCAAAACTTTCCTAATTCCTTGAAAAACAATTTTATTTGATTCACTTTTGGAGGAAGAAAACACCTGTAGGGTTTCTCAGGAATATTACTAATAGGCTATGGATTAATGGCAGTTACTGATATTTGTTCTGTGTTGTACAACTAGGATTTGAAAGGTTATTGTCATGAGTTATACCAAGCAATATATAAAGTTTGTCTTGTCATTTTACTTACAATGATGACTGAAGCTGGTCTTTCTGCTACAGTTATCTTTAATATACCTTACTTGTAAATTAGTACCACTGATCTTGAGAAAGTATAATTTGTAAAGTCTTKTGTAGTTGCCACTTGTACAAAATTGTGATTTTATGCCTGGTACTGTGATTCACAATTTTAGTTGCAGAAAGTTCAAGCTGGTTTGTAAGCCCATCTTTGCATTAGTTTGCACCCTCCAAGGCAAAKCTGCCTCACTCAGAGCTCTGTCAAAAGCTGCTTTGCCATCTGACCACTTAACAGAGTGCTTGGCAGCGTGAAGGTTTTTCTCTGATTGTGCATGGGCAGCTGTAATGCCTCATCTGTGGAAAGGGGTTTTAATGTGAAATCAATGCACAGTTTTTGAGGAAAGCTACCCGTGCCGTTTAAGAGATAGGTAGATGGCCTATGGGAATTTTGAAAAAAAAATGTAAAGGAGGAATGTCAATTAGCCTGCCCCTGCTGCAGGTTMCTGCTGAATTAAAACAAAGCTTAATCTTTGAGCTAAGGTTGTTTTCATTCCTATTACACCCAGATTAGAGCTTTCTGGGTGGTATCAAGCAAAAAGAACCATCAACATAAGAGCCTAGCAATTTCTTTATACTTTTTTTCAGTGAGCATACATATGTGATTAAGATAATAACCTCTGACTTACTGTGTTTTGTGTAATAGTTCTGAGGCAATCAGCATGCTTGTCTCTAATTGTCACTTGCACTTCCCCATGTGGTGTAATGTGGTGAAGTCTGCATTTCGAATACTGTATGTTTTTGATGTAGATGTAATAAAATTCTGCCAGTCTTCTAAAGAATAACTTCTAAAATTATTCAACGACTGTAATTTTTCCTCAATATAACTGATTTTTTTTTTATTTTTTCTTTTTTCCCATAGGCAAAACCAAAGCTCATAGAACCAATAGACTATGAAAATGTCATCGTTCAGAGGAAAACACAGATTTTGAACGATCCTCTGCGTGAGATGCTACTGTTCCCTTATGATGACTTTCAGGTAATTTAATCTTCCCTGTGGTTTTTTTGGCTGTTTTAATTTTTGTGGTTTTGGGTTTTTTTTGATGGAAGTTTTTAGCAGTAGTAGCCATGAGGTGATAACTTCCTACTTCTTCATTTCTTAATTCTCTTTAGCTAGGAAAAAAACCCCACAACCTCTTTGCCATGAGTCTTATTACCCTGCTTGATTTAGTCTTTTGGGTACACAAGAAATAGCACAATTTCCTCATCTGTCCAGATTATAAAGTTTACTTTTGCAWCTCAGCAATTTTACTGCCTTTTGAAGTAGATGATCAGTCACTTGTAGATATTCCCCCACCCTTTCTGATGTAAGAAATTATGTGATGTCTGTTAAAGAAAAAAGCCTCTGCTTTCTTTAATTCTCAAACTGAATCTTTTCTCCCCCCATTCTTGGTAGTGGAAGACMTGAATCTGTTCAAATACAATATGCTATTCTTAGCTGCATGGTGTCAGCCAAAACTGGGTTCTGGCAAAATAGCCCTTATATGAAAAAGTTCTGGCTTGATTAAACCAGACTTAACCAAGATTTGTGATTATCTTGTATTTTTATGAATTGTCATGTTTATCTAAACACATAGTTTACTTAAGTAAACCTTTTTTAAAAAAAATATTGTAGGCCTAGTTACGATAACTACCAAGCATGTTAATGACTGGAGTTAGAGTAAATAGTGAGGAAAGTCTCTTGCACACATGCCCATGGCTGCAATCAAAATGTCTGAATTTGAAAAGTATGCAGACATCTGAATGGTCTGTAAATGCATTTTGTTCAGACAAGTAGGTGAAACTGAGTTTGTTTGCCCTGGGGAGGTTGATGATGAGTTGGTGTATTTCTACAGAAGGATATCTGAAGTCCTATAAATCACACGTTGAATTTTTAATGAATTCTCTCTAGCCTATTAAGGTATTTACCTGAAATCAGCTGGACTCTGGTTTTAGTACAATCTGGAGGCTTCTATTTCACTGATTCTTGCATGAATAACTCTATTTGTAGCCTTCCCACTCTGAGCTAAAAAAACTGTGGTTTTGTGAAGGTACAGTTCTTTAGAGAGTAGGTTGGGCTTCGTGTGTTCTCAGCCACACGTGGAAGTTTATGGGATGGAAGTAAGACTTGAAAGGGAAGTTATACTGATGCAAGTTTTCAAATACTCACTGAATCACTCAGGGTGATACCCTACACGAGGTGTTGGCTTTGGGACTGAAAAGCATGAGTAGGCTACACCACCAGAATCCCCTTTTGTAGTGTGTCTCTTCAGTATGGCAGATCCAGAGGAATCCRGGTTACTTTTGCTGAGTGTGCTCTTATCTGATTGAACTGGTTCACTTACGGGGTCATTCCGGTGAGCAGCTCTGAATTATCAATGGGGAAGAAGCCAATCTGTTAAGAATCCCCTCAGGCATTTTGTCTGAGCAGTCTGAAGTGTTGAACTGCTATTTCAAGTGACCTCTTCTGCAGTTCTTATCCTCAGGCCTGTATGAATGAAGCTAGTCCGTAGTTCTCAGTCTTACCCTTCAAAAGGAATGACTGAATTTTGTCATAAATTGTAATGTCTTGTGTCATCCTTTGTTTGGATTCTGTGGTCAGATTTTCATTGAGGCAAGAGTGTGTTACTCAGATTTCCATCAAATAGTCACACTTTTGGCATATAGTCAGTTTTTCTGTTTATCCCTCATCAGCATAATATCTGAACACATTTCTGGGTTTCCCCTATAGAGTTTTTGGCAGAATCTCATTTTATACATGATTTACAAGAAGACTGGTTTGTACTATCACACTATTATCAGACTTTTATTTCCTTGGAAGACTTGCTGGCACAAACTTACTACAAATATTTTTATTGTACACATAACTCTTCAGTGCTACTTTGATCTATCTAACTTGTTTTCAACAAGAAAAAGCATTTAAATCTGTCATTCAATATATTAAGAAAATGTTCTGTCAGAGAACAGAAAACCTTTAAGTGCTTTCTATTTTTTTTTGTAAGTTAAACCTTTCAACCCTGTTCAGTTTTCCATAACCATATTTACAGGTTTGAAATCATTAGTAATGATATAGTTGCTGGTATCATTTGAATCATTTAAATAATGGTCTATTGTCTGTGTTGGCCATTCTGCTGCACATATATTTTTTTAATTCCTCTTTCTTCACTTGTGGCTGTCACTCAATGTGTGGTCAGCTCTTGAGTAAGGCTTGACTCAAATGCTTGATAYTGGCCTCATCCCACTCAAGATGAATTTAAAATATGAGCTAGAACATTTAGAACTACCTGTAAACACACTTAGAACTGTTTCTAGGTGGAAACGCCTGCCATTGTCTAGGAACCTGTTCAAGCTATTTCCTCTTACAGCATTCATTTTTTGTTTTTACTAAGCTCTTCCTCACACTTAGGTTAAATTGATAACAATCTAGAAAAATCCATGCCTGGAAAGGAAGMCTAGCAATGTTAATTTACAAAGACATTAAGAGTTAAGGCTATTTTGTTCAGCTTGGCCCCAGAACTAGCACTTAAAATGATATGGAAAATACCTTTCAGTACTAGATATCACTTCTTTAATTTTTGGTAGATTACAGAAGAAGCTACATGTTTTCAAAGARGCAGATTGATGCCACCATTGAATTTGTGTTAAAGTTTAAATTAGAGGGAAATTGGAGAGAAATGGTTGTGCTTGATTTGTATTTTTTTTTTCAGGTAATGCAGTTCGACAATTGAAATTTAATTTAATAGGTGTGAGAAGCTAGATACTAAAGAAGAACTGATATGAATTTTCAATCCCTATCAGAAATGAAAACTTACACAGCAAATGGCTTCTTTGGATCTCATATAACTTTCCTGTCTTCCTCKCCTCTTCCTCCTGATGAAAATTATTTGTCCAGTAAGGAAAAAGATGAAAAACCCAACAGTAACTTAYCTTTTGCTGTTCTGCTGGACTGTTCTCTAGACATGCTCTCAGAAGTAGGTCTAAACTCAAACTACTATCAAAGAAACATTTGAGCAAGAACAGAGCAGAAAATGCTCYGATCTGGGAAAACTCATAAAGTTTGAAGGATTGTTCTTCAGCCAGCTGATCTAGTTACAGGAACCTTTCTAGACTTTCATTTAACTGCATTTRCCATTGTCCCAAATGTGGTTAGCTGAGATTGTGAAACATGTTTTTTCTTTTATATATGATGTATAGTAGCTCTTTTACTTTTCAGAAAAAATATGATTTTTGTTCTTCTTTGTGYTGATTTTCAAATCCAAATAAGTAGGCTTGTAATTTTTTTCTTTCTTTTGAGTTTTTAGAAAATTTTTCTTCATGGTGTTAGGTCTAAATTATAGGAAGCTSTGCTTTTCTGTAGTTTATGAAAGAGCTCTTCTCTACATATTAGGTTATTTTTTATCCTTTCAAGATTGTTTSAGTTGTTTTTCACAAGCTCAAGCTCTGAGTTTTCTGCACTGAATCCACTTACCAGGTTGCTCCCTAACTTGTTCRCATCAAATTTATACAGGCAGTCATGTTGTGTTTGGAGACAAGTTTTGTTGTTGGCATCCCTGAATTTGCTTTCATTCTTAATAAGTGGGTATCTAAACTTTCAGCACCTTCGTGCTTTGTGGTGTGTTCATTTCTAGCTGCATTTTGTCCTCATTTTCGTTATGGTGCCCATATAAGTTGTTTGTTTAGTTATGACGATAGAAACACTTTCTTGCCACCCATTGGAACATCTGCTGTTAATGTTCTTGCTGCTCTGAGTCTCAGTTCTGTCAAGGCTGTACCTCTTGTAGACTCTTGGTGGGAAGAGTCATCTCTTTCTCAACACTGAATGCCTATAATCCATTGGATACTCTTGTATCCAAGTTTGTGCCTCTTCATGGCTTATTGTAAATTTCTCACCTGAATTTCAGTAATTTGTTCAATAATAACAAATTTGTTACATAACAAAATAGCATTAATATAAAAGAGACCACATTCATGGTGGTCGTGGTCACATTGAAGTCGTGTGCTCAAGGACTGCAAAATTGGTTTGTTTATGTTAACTGCATAGAGGGTAAATTATTAGAAGTAACCTTAACCCAAAGCAGCAATTGCTAGCAATTGCTTTGCAGTAAGTCACCTGTATCTAAATACCTTTTTGTTTTTCAAAATACCAAACTTTTGAGTATTACCTCAGTTTTTAAGGAAATAATAGAATCATAGAAGGGTTTGGGTTGGAAGGGATCTTAAAAATCATCTTGTGTCCAACACCCAGCCATGGGCAGGARCACCTTCCACTAGACCAGGTTGCTCAGAGCCCCATCCAACCTGACCTTGAACATCTCCAGCGATGGAGCATCCACAGCTTGTCTGGGCAACTGTTCCAGTAAACCACCACTCTCACAGTAAAGACATTTTCCTTAACATCTAATTTAAACCTGCCTTCTTTCAATTTGAATCCATTCCCCCTTGTCCTATCGAATAGTCCAGATACAGGCTGAGTTTGCTTGTTGCAAATAAAATGTGGATACATTTCCACCCAAATTAAACATCTCTTTACAAAGTAATCCCAGTGTTATTTTGAAGGCATTTTGGTGCTTAGCTAATACATTGTTTCACCTTTGTTATTTTGGGKTTTGAGCCATATGGATTTAACACACTTTCACTTAAAGCTCTTAGCTTTTATTTAATGCTAGATAAGTACTTCTGAAAATAGATACTATGCCAACGTTGCAGAAGTAAAACCAAATCCAGGTCATTCTGTGAGGAGGCACATCCTCAGTAGAGGAAAAGCAAAAAAATGTGCAAGTAATGTCCTCATTTTAGAGAGCACAAATTAAACTAGTCAAATAACTAATTGTGAAATGTTCAAAGTAATTTCTCTATTTTTTTTCTTTTTAAAATCTATTTTGTGTTTTTCCTTGAGTCTTTAGCCAACTATTCTAAATCACTTTAGTTTGGAAATTAAAATACAGGTTCTGGCACTTCCCATACAAAGGATAAGTCACTTCAGACACATGTTGYTTTAAGGGCAGGATCTCACAAACCGCTTGCCATCTTTTCCACTGAGTCTTTTAGAACAATTGCTGTCACTGCATCTTGAGCTTGAGTTACAGTCTCACTGGCAAACACAACTTTGTGGCAGAAAGAATATCCATTGCAGGCTGTATTCATCATGGACAGGTTCACTCTCCATATTCCGTCAGGTTTTGAGTAGCAGGTACTCCTTGGTTGACTTGGTGAAATGTTCTTGCTGCCGTGGCATTTTCTGAAACCTCAACACATCCTAAATCCCTGGGGCTCAGTCAGAAAGTTGTATCAGTAAAAGAGTCTGTTTATTGTGTGCCTCAGTAAGTGCGTKTGAATCCTGGCTTGTGTTAAAAGTGGCCTTCCTTAGTTTTGACAGCGGAGTAATTGAAAGRGTTTTTTAATTTTCTGTGAGTGCATGAGACAAACACTTTGTWGTTCCTGATGCTGCCATAAATCAAATGATCACTCAGACTCAGAGAGCTGAAAAGTTTCATTTCTATGGAACAGTTCATCCAATGTAGTTGTGAAGAAAATCTGTAGAAAAGACAATCCTTCCTAATTTTTCTTTTGGAATATATAATGTATATTTATGTGCATGCTTGATTTTAAAATATTTTGATGTTACTTAAGTAATTATTTTTTAGGAATTTTCTCTAAATCACAGTATCTCACTCGTTGCATTTCCTGGCTGTTTGATGCACTACTGCAGCTGATGGATGAGCTGAGAAGGAGGAGGATGCATTAAGACAATTACCAGTATGAACAAAATTGACAAGTCAGWTTCCTCTGTTTTGTCAGTGATACTGATAACAGTACTAAGATAAAAATCGTTTTATGTGTGAGTGATTAGAAAAAAGCTCTTACTATTGTATTAATAATTGTGTAGCAGGATAACAGTACTAGACTTTAAAAGTATGTGCAGCTAATTCAATTTTACCAAATTACACTACAGTGTTAAAACGTGATTCATGAATTCATGCATTTCTCATGAAAAGTCCCTCGAAGGATCCCACCTTAGTCTGTTTTTCTTAAAATAATAGTACTTTTTCTATGATAGCATAGTATAATGTATGCTTGTTGAAAATATATAAATGCTTCATTACTTATATAAACTATAAATAGTTACTCATCAAATATCAGACTATTTCATTGGAAGGGTATCTAGATATTCTGGCCTTTAGCTTTTAAGRTATTTTGATACTCTTAATAGAAGCTTTTATTTCCATAGCTTGTGGAAAAAAATACTTAAATATGATTTGAATATTTTCTAGAATTAAGAAAACTTCAGTTTTAAAAGCTGTTAGCATATAAATATGTATCTCCTTGCRGTTTTGTTTTTTGGTTTTTTAATTGTAGTTTGCAAGATTTATTAGTCTCATGAAATATTTTGGGGTTTGTGGTTTTTGCTTTTAATACCTCCCCCACCCTTGGAGTCAGCATTGTCACTTTTTAGTGCTCTGGTCTAAATGAATGACCTGACCATGACTATGGGATAATCTCTTTTTCCCTTTCAATCTTTACTGTAACTGAATATTCTAACTGCAAATACCCTCCCCAGTTAATGGAGTGAGGCATTGTTAATGACAGAGATAAATACTTTACCTTAACTTATCTCTCTTGTGAGTCTGATCCATAAAGTGATTATGTACCCTTTCTTTTTCAACATAACATGTGGAGATTTTCCTTGTCTCATTTTTATCTGATCCTTCCTGGATGTGTGGAATATAGCTTAAACAGGTGAGGGAACCACAACCCCCCTCCAGGCCCTGGCTGTGTAAATTCTTTTGTTCACCTTTGATGGCCTAAGCTATGAGATTYCTTTCCACATAGTGCAAAACCATTTCTATTAATTACTGGTTATTTTCATTTGTGTTCCAGAAGATTTTGTTAGATTTTCGTCTTTTGCACTTACAAATGTGAAGTATCCTAAGGCTTACTTCAGCACAGCTCTGACGAGCAGAATTTCATGGACACAGAGAAATTTCCTGCTCTCTGGCAGCTTTTCTCCCTCTCTGAATTCTGGCACAGGATAGGAATAAGTTCTGGCTTGGTAGACTGTACTGCATATATACCTGGGTTATCCACACCTTCTTTCTAAACCTGCACATAAGTAGTGCAAGTCTCATTTTTTGCCAGCTGAAGTCTGTAGTTTATTTTTTATTTTACTCTTTTATTCTTGTGTGGTTTTCCTACCTTCCTTTAATAATAGTTTTTATTTGTAGGAATATCACTATGTTAACTCTTTTCAAAATTATGTAATGTTGTCATGGTGGAATTATTTTCTACAAGTATTTTTTCTCCCCCAGGCTGATAAAAAACCTGTCCTTGGKCATCCATTTCTCACTGATTCCAATCTTGCCCTTATTGTGAAAGAAGGAACACATTGCTTGAATGAAAGCAAATTCTCACTAATTGGTTATTCTGAAACAGCATTTTCACTGGATGTTTTCTGCTGAGCTTTTCTTCATTATAGTGATATATAACTCAGTATGGACATAATGTGTCATCTTCCCTTTAATTGCAAGTTTCATTAATTGYTTTTGTTGTTTATCAGACAGCATTATTGCAGCGGCAGAGTCGATACATTCGTTCAACAGTTCCTGAAAATGCAGAGAAGGAAGCTCAAAGCCTGTTTGTAACTGAGGTAATACTGACATTGCTTGTGGATGGGTGTAATGGCAACATTATACCTGACTTGTTTTTCTTCTCCTTCATTTACCATTTAAAGCAAACAGAAAAATAAGCCCTGGAAAAGTAATTAAATATTTATTGCCATTTACTTTTCAATAATTTCAAGGCAAACTTTCCAGGAAAACCCAGTATTCTTTCCACTGGTGGCTGGAAAAGAAGTATTACAGGATAGCTTTGAATTATTTTGTTTGCGTCATTGGCTTTTGCAGATGCTTCTCCCCCACCTTCATTATGATTTTGGCTTTTCCCAATGAACGTGGATGATTTCAATACATAATATTGGMTCCACTGGTAAATCTGGAATGAATCATTGTGACTTGTTTTTTTTTTGATAAATTGTCTCACCCCAGCCTTTCTTACTCTGTTCGTAATAATCTCGTCTAGTTTTTTGGAACAGAGATATCCAGAACTGTAACACTTCTAGAGACCAAAATTCATTATGACTGTTCAGCTTGTGTGCTATTTGTAGAAGAAACATCCTCAACCCTAAAGTTTCTCAGAACTGTTTGCTTATGTTGGCATTCCTGTGGTTTTATGAGGTTGCTTTTCATTTATTGTCTTGTTGAAGCCTTTAAGGAATTAAAGGTTTAGTTGTTTTTTCTTATTTTTTATCTGCTGATACGCTTTAAGCTGATACTTTAACATCTGAAACAAGTAAATGTCTGTTGTAACTCCAGTAAAACTGAAGGAGCTCCAGATAGCTGAATCTACATCAAAGTGATTTATCCTCACTGATACGTATCCTTAATACCTAACCTAAACATTTCTGWGATAAATTTCAAGAGGATAGACAAGAGGAGGGAGGAGTGTTAGAGGTAATTCATGAAGTTTAATGAATTTCTGCAGAAACAATTGCTTGGCAAGTGTTAAACTCATGTTTTGAAATATAAAGAAAATATTTGCGATTTATTAGATGCTGTGTTTGTGTATATGCAGGTTTATTGTGTAACRTAAAGTTTATCATGGAATGGTTTCTGTCAACAGATTTTGTCAGTTTTATGTTACTTTGTTCAAAGCCAAGATAAATCAGTACTTTTATGTTGTAACAATATGGGTGGAGTAAAATGGTATTTCCTGAGATCTAGATCAGAACTTAATGACATAACTGCTTTTCAACCACKGCAAACATGCAGTTTAAATTTTAAGTATTAGTTTAATTGCACTGGAAGTATAAATTCAAGGAAAAGACAGTTTTGGTTTTCTATATCAATGTGTGCAAAATTGAATATTCTATTTTAATAGGGTGTCTGTTTTATGCCAAGTTTTTTAAGGGCTCAGTCATATCTTCAGCTTCAGCTGAGTTTTCTAAAGGCTTGGCTGTGTTTTCATCTGTGGCAAAATACTGCTATAACTTCTTGGACAGCTCAGGATGGTTAATCCAGATGCTGAGTGCACTCACCATTTTCTGGTTTTATTAAATACATGTGTAGCAGATGATAACATTCCATTGAAACATACAACTTGTTCCAAAAAGCTATATTGCATTAGACTATTGCAAAAGAAAGGAAGTGTACAGAATTTTCAGACATTGACAAGTAACCATAGTAGTTCATAAACAGCCGTATCTGAAGATATTTTCTTGTGCTAATGAATACCTTTAATCCTCTTCCAATTAATATTTATACTTGGTTTTCATTAAAACAGTGCATCAAAACCTACAATTCAGACTGGCATATTGTTAACTATAGATATGAAGATTACTCAGGAGAGTTTCGACAGCTTCCTAAGTAAGTATGTTATTTAGTGGTCTGATAAATTGAAGTTGTGAGGGAACTTTGCATTTAATATAGACTTATTTACTACACAAGCATATTAATACATGTAATATGTAAACGGAAGTATGCTATATCAGTGTTTAATGGTCAGTAGAAATGATAAAGATTTGTTGGATGGAATTGAYGAACTTGGAGATATAAAATCATGATAAACCATTTTCTGGAAAGGTACTGCCATAACATTACTTTATTAACAGGCAAGTAAAACAAGACATTGTGTCATTGACAATGTGAATTTAAGTATGATAACTAAAACAAGCTAATGTTTAGATGAACCTAAAATGGTAATATCCTGTTTTCATAGCTTCAAAKGCAGCTTTTGGAACTCCTTTTAGGAGCTTGGGGAATAGAATCTAACTGAGATGGTTAGAGCAGGTTTTCTCAGGATGATTCAAARCCTAATCTACATCTGTTGCAAACTTTCTGAACCATCTGCTAGAGAAATGCTTTCCAATGTTTTCAGAATTTTCTAGGGAGAGATAGAGATTAGAACCTTAACTTAAAATGTCTGAGAGTAGCTAAATACTCTGAATGCCCCAAATCTGGAAGGTCTGTGTCATCCCTAACTGCTCTCCTGCATCTATTTCTAGTTAACAAATAGTTACCTTTCCCTGTGAAAAGTTCTGATCTACTCAAAGGTTTTGTACAAGTCAGTACCTGGTTTTTACTTGCCCTGAGCAGAAACCCCAATAGGGATTTAAATAAATGTCTTATCCTGTAGGAGCCAGTGSTTGCAGGTATGAATTCTTACTCATAAGGTATTAGGATTGCAGTGAATGAGAAGCCATTTGTTCTCTTCACTTGCACATTAGGACGTGACAARCAGAACAAATGGAACATGGCGGGCAGATGTACAAATGAGGAAAATTGGTTTTTAAGAAATAGAATTAAWGAAAAATRCATGCTTKTACTTAGTYATTCTTGTGCTTTTTCCTCTTCAGTAGGAAAAGAACATCTTAATTTTTGCATCAATGAAATRTGTAACTAATCACAAAATTCCTAGAGCTTCAGAAGCTTTTTCTTTTGTAGTAAAGGGACAAAGCCAGAGAAGCTTCCCGTTCATTTGTATGAAGTGGATGAAGAAGCAGATAAAGATGAGGTGAGATAATAGGAATTCCTTATTTTCTCTTGTTTTTATTAAAGAATGTTGGGTGTGTGAAGGTTATGAGTTTGGTTAAGTGTCAATGTCAGTACATGAAAACAGAGATTAGCTTGAACCGCGTGATTGGGAAAAGAAAGTTGTTTTACCTATCTCTTTTCAAATACCCTTCTTCTCTGGAAATCTGTTATGTGGGTTAGAAAAGGTTTTGACAGATAATAAAATTGAAGTTTTAATACTTGATGACACATAATCCTTCAGCTGTCATAAAATCTGTTTTATACTGTTTCTACGTAGATGGGTTTACAGAGAGAAATGTTTCATGCAGTTTAATCGTGGAATTGAGTAAAATCATAGGTGAATCTGTTCCAACATTACAGCACATACACTTGAGCAGGCATGTAGCATTCAGTTCATCACAAATTTGAATATAGGATAAGACTTGGAGAGCTATCATGRAAACAAAAGCTTACAAAATTAACTAAAACTCCAAGATATTTTCCCTTTTGTTATTGACTTAAGGAAGTGAGAGATGCATAGCCTCAAGGAATTTTCAAGTGTATTTCAAGTGCCAAAGACTTCTTTTCATCAACTGCCTCTGTTATTTTTATGATTTATTTATTTTTTACCGCACCCCGTTTCAGAACATTTTAAATGCCACTGTTTTCTTTTCTTGCGAGTACTTGAACTCTTACATCCCAAACAAGAATTAAAATAATTTTTCTCTTTTGTGGTTTACTTCTTGACAGTTACTTTGCTTCTAAATTCCTGGTATTCRGAACTGCTGCACATGAAATGAAAGGATTAAATATGAAGAAGTAGTTTGTGAAATTCATCTGAATAGATAGATTCCCAATCAGAGAGTCCCAGGATGCCATTTATCCATCTCTGCTATTAATCTGCACTGTGACATTTGGACAAATAATTTCATGCATCTATATCCAAAACTTCTTGTTTATAGGATGATTACTATTATACTGACATCTAAAAACTTGGCATTATTTACTGTGATAATATTTTTGACAACAGACATGTTTTAGAAAACAGTGAATTAAACATTAAAATTTTAAATGGATATATAATTTACTGTAATTCTTACCAGGAAATATATTATAGCTAGACTTAGTTAAACACTGAAAAATTATCATTTGGCTGTTAGCAGGTGGTATGCATTTTACTAGGAAAGAGAGGACAGCCTGTTTCCTTCTGCCCGGTGTCCTGTAAGAACAAGGAGGAGCAGGGTATCTCTTTCAGAAGTACAATCACTGGAGGTCTGCTGTTATTTGAGGAACTTGAAAAATAAACACAAGARAAAGACATGCTAGGAGGAAAAGGAAAGTTAGTGGGACAATAGGGTGGGGAGGACCATAAATTCTTTCATCAAGGGAAGAAGTAATGCAAGAGGTGTTTCTTTCAAACATTAATAACTTTCTATGCCAAAAAACACAGATGCAACTCTTAGATTGAAGGTTGTTTGGTCATTTTGTTTCACTTTTGTTTGTGTTTGAAGAAAGCTGATTTATTAAGAAAATTATAGAAAACAAAAAGTTACAAGTGGTTAAAAATTGGAGGAAAATCAGATRAAGATTAGTTTAATCATGCATCATTAAAAAGGAGAAAATTACCTATCCAAAACTAATCTGAGCTATCAGGCCATCAGGTTGATGTTTGCAAATGGAATTTTTCAATCCGGTATGGGATCAAGATATGGGATTGTTTTTGTTGAAACAGTTGCTRTTGAAGTAAACTTTGGAGCCAAGTTTGTGGGAAAAGAGCATGTAAAAAAGTGGAGCACAGTGTGCAGCAGTAATGATAAAAGTGAGGAAATTACCTTACCAGTTGGAAACAGGAAGTATGTTTTCAGTGTAAGAGTTGTGTGTTAACAACTGGRTCCTGGGATCCTTTGTATTCACAGATGGTCAGCTGGAAAGATTCAGTAGCTTTTTGGCTCTGTAGGCAGGAATTCTGCCTGACAAAAAGAAATGGTGTGACTAGAGAGGCTCGGTTTTATTGCTAGAAAACTGTGCAGCTGAAAAGAGTTGGTAAATCGTGTACCTCAGAGGCTGGGAATTGGATTCTTAATAGAGATAAATCTTAATTTTTTTTAACACAGGTAATGAAGGAATTTTTTTCATGTGAGGTGATCCTATGTGGGGTTTGTGCAGTTACAGAATAAATGGTTGTTTTGTGCCAATTTTTGGCAATAACTCATCATCTGCTTATCATCTTACACTTGTAAAAATGTTTGAACGCACCCTTTCCTTGGAGCTATCTCAGCCAGGGGAAGTAAAGAATCATATAAAGTCATATTTGGAAACCCAGTGTTTTAAGTTGTCTTTATATCTTTATTCTTGTACAAGAAAAATAATTACCTAGGTAATAGAACAGGGTGGGGAYTAATGACTTGAAAATATGAAAATAGAGGACTGTGGTGCTTGGACAAAGAGACTCTGTGGAACACAGGAAAATTTCCTGAGTATTCTGGTCTATGCTTTTGGGACATTATATCAGATACTCTGATAGCTGATGACCATGTCATCCTTACTGGGCCTAAYTTCATTAGTACCAAGCTGACTATAAATTTTAAAAGGTCAGACTGGTGCATCTTTTGCCTTCTGCTCACTGTTTTTTGAAGTTCACATGTGCATATGCTTATGAATATGCAAGCTAGACAGACTAAATATGCTGTAAATAAATTACCTAGTAACTTCTTACAGAATGTTCCTTGATTTAGTTCCAGAAACAAATTCATGTTATTCCAAGATTTGGTTCAATGTTTAGTTCTTGGACTAGTGACTCTCTCCCTGTTATGTAATCACTTTCTGTTGCCTGTTTTCTTGATAGCTGAGAAAAGGAAGTAGAAAAGTTACTTGRGGTACTTGGGGATGTTTTATGATTTTGTTTTCAGCTGGATGCTCAGCTAGTTCTGAATGTTTCAGTAAAAAATTACCAGGAATATTTTTCCTCTAGCTGGTTGGAAATCCTCCTACATGTCTAATTCATTGATAGTTTTATTTCCAAATGGGCTCCATCAACTGGAAACCATGGTAAAGTCATCTTGGTAGTACTCTAAAAGATGACTTGGATCTGGTGATTTAATATTTCTTCTGTGGAATTATGAATTGTATCTAAATCAACGTTCTGATTTGAGAATAYAGTGCTGTTTCTTGGTGGTTGTTCCCATCCTGAGGGTTTTGATGCACTCAGTTCCATCCTCTGGCAGATGGATGCAGTGTACAGGCAGTGGGTGTGATGGGTGATGCATCCATTGGATCTGSTCTTTGTGATCATCCTATTGCTGCCAAGTTCTGTCTTGTTCTCTTTGCGAAGCTTTGATTCRGATCTGTAAAAAGGGCAGATCCAATTCAAGAATGAATTCTCTGTAAATTCTTAAGGAGGTAATGTGTTTGAAGTGCTGCATGTAGAGCAAAATGGTTTGAGAAAACTTTTGATTGAAGTTTTGGATAAGCCTGTGTTTGCACTGTTCTTTTGGCAATAGAAATTGGTTAAAATCCCTTACAGTCTATGCAAAAGGTTACAAAGTAAATGTAAGTAAATGTTTTAAGTTCTGACTGTTGCCTCATTTCCCTGTTCTGGTGGGTTTTATCTTGACTAACATTTAGCTATCTGTAATCTGGATCATCCTGCTGGCCATAGATAAAGCCTGTGTAAGTGGCTAAATTACATATTAAAAGTTAGATGAGGYCAATCTCATCCCAGTTCTTTAAATAAAATAATTAGAAAGCTGTAGAATTTCAGCAGGGACTCATGGTACATTATTATCATTACGTTATGAGCATTCTAAAATTACTTCTAAAATGATTAATAAATACTACACAGACTACAAAGTTTACACATTTCAACCACTATATGGATGCAAAAGTTYACCCTTTTTTTCCTTATCTTTTTTCCTTTCTTTCCTCTTATTCCTTTCTTCCTCTCCAGGATGCAGCATCTCTTGGCTCTCAGAAGGGTGGAATAACAAAACAAGGATGGCTGTACAAGGGCAACATGAATAGTGCAATCAGTGTGACAATGAGGGTAAGTTTAAGAATATTTTATATATGGTAAAAAAAACTGAACACAGGTATCAAATGTCCCTGTGCCTTGGAGAAGTCAATTTGTATKTGGTTTAGTTCTAAAACAAATTGTGTGGAGAGAAAGAGAGAAGYTTGTATGTACTTTATATATCTGAAATTTTGCTTTTATTTTATTATATGTAAATCAGAAAAAAAAGTCCCATGAATAATCCAGCACATGGGAGGAGTTAAATTTTGCTAACTGTAGCCTGGTATAATTTTAGTGGAAAAGGGATGTTGTAATATGAGAAGGGTGGGAGGGATGGGTGTTGTTGTTTGCTTGTATTGTTATATTTTATATAAAACTATAGTTTTTTAATTCACCTCTTATGTATATTATTGAGTCAGGTTAAATATCTTTCAATAGGTCAAAAATACTGTCAAATAATATAGTACATTCCTGCTGTAGATATCATAAGTTAATATTTTTTTAATTAATGATTTCTGTTTTATTTGCTTCAGGTACTGATTGGGTTATCTGTAAATAATAGTTTTTTTTTTCTATTACCTACTATGTAAATAGCACTGAGGAGTATTGTAATAGGAAGCTGATTAATATTGGTATTGTAACTGTTCTTCTTTCCACCTTTCTTTTCACTAGTCATTTAAAAGAAGGTTTTTCCACTTAATCCAACTTGGTGATGGATCCTATAATCTCAATTTCTACAAAGATGAAAAAATATCAAAAGAACCTAAAGGATCAATATTTCTAGATTCATGCATGGGAGTGGTTCAGGTAATTTTAATTATTCTGCCTGTTTGYCAGTTAATTCTGTATTTATTAACAAATGAAATTTTATTTTAAATTCAGATAAGTGTTGTTGAATGTAGTTAAGTACCTATTATGCAGAGGAACAAACAGACATGTGTATCTTGCCAAAGCAGTGAACAGGATTTCAAAGAGCAGGAGCCTGAATTTTTGAAATYTTTCAGAAAAGAACATTAATTACTAGTTGCTGTCAAGTATTTTTCAAATGAAATTTTAAGGCAAATGCACAAAGAACCCCAAACTTGGCAAAGTAATRACAGCAAAAAGTTGAAGTTTATTTCAGTTAGGTTTTGTGCTTGCATGAGCTGTAAAATGTTTTTCATWGCTTCTTGTGTGGGATTTTTGTTGCAGGAATTGTATTGAATTCAAATACCCTTCCAGATGCTTTCATTTGACCTTTACAATACTACTTTTTTGTGCTTTTCTTTATTTTGARAAGTTAAGGGCTTTGGTAAAATATTTGTTATTAGCAAGTGCCAAAGAAAAGATTTTTTTTTTTTTTGTGATTCTGCTGTGTATTTATAGTACAGCATGTAACTGTTCTGYTGGTCACAGCATACCTGGAAAAACCCCATGGGTTTTAGGGTTTTTCTAACTTGCACAGAACTAGACAATGTATAATAAAAATTTATTTCTTAAATAATATTTTTTTAGTATAAAGTTGTTTGAAGATTTACACAAGGAGATAAAACATCTTTACAGAGGATTTTTTCCCCTACATATTGTAGTATTGTTTTTGGATACACACTTAATAGCTAACCCATACAAAATCTTATAACTAATAAATCTTACCATATTGCAAGTTCTGTGTACAATTTTACACAAATTATTTTGCCTTAGAGATACCAATTCTGGCCAACTCCACTGAAATGAGTTTGATTTGTGTTTTTAAAAAAAAACAACAAACATGAAAGTGCTTCCTGAACACAGTTGTGGTCTCATCAGTACATAAATATCTKCAGGGAGGGTGCAAAGRGGACACAGCCAGGTTCTGTTCAGTGCTGCCCAGTGACAGGCAATGGGCACAAMCTGAAACACAGGAGGATCCCTCTGAACATCAGGGAACAATTTGTCACTGTGAGGATGACCAAGAACTGGCACAGGCTACGCAGAGAGKTTGTGGAATCTCCATCCCTGGAGATACTCAAAAGCTTCCTGGCCATGGTCCTGTGCTAAGTGGCTCCAGTTGGACATACTTGAGGAGGGAGTGTTGGATGAAATGACGACCAGAGGCCCCTTCTAACCCCTAACCATTCTAATGTTTTGGGATTTAAAACCTGAAATTCTCTTTTTCTCATACATACTTTCATACTGTTCCATACTTTCTGTTCTGTCAGTTCAATCCAATTAACCTCAAGTTTCCTCAGGCTCTGCCAGAAGCTTGCTTTTTTAAAAAAACCAATTTATTACTGTTCTTTTGTTCTTCTTCAAGTAGGTCTGGTACAGTCATCTTTAAGTAAGGCTGTGCTTTGGATGTGTTCAAATTTATAGTTGGCTTGTGACTCTAATACCATAGGATATTGCACCATACACTCAGTGTTCAACTTGGCATCTGGTTTTCAAAACTGCATGTAAAATTTTGAGACTATGAGTTATGAATTAGCATCAGGTATGAAATTGAAACCAGTTAATGGTCACTTCCATGAAGCCAAGTAGTCATTCAGTGCCTAGAATGAAGGGGTTTGGAAATAGCTATTTGCTTCACTTGAATTGTTGGTGAGGGCAAGTGAATGCTATTTTGAACTATCAAATGTTATACATAACAGCCCTATTCCAGAAGTGTAGTTTTATTACATTAYGTCCTGTATCCTCTCTGGCTGATCTTACTGTTTTTACTGTTGCTTATTAGTGGTGTTGAATTAGGATTTAAAAACCCATATGGGGGAAAAGTATCTACACAGTAGAAATTGCACTTCAATGTAACAGGAGAGGAAAATAAAGGAAAAAAATTGGAAGGTCCCCAGCCATGGTACTTTGAAGTAGTCTGACATGGAATTCATAGAAATGGTTGTTTTAAGGGGGCATGCTGATGAGCATTTGTTCTCAGAATGAAACTACTTGTTTCRGAGACAGTGTTTTTGAGTGAGGGGAGAGATGACTACTTACTGCATTCCTATAACATTTCCTGGTTTGAGTTCATTCACTGCATTTACTTACTTGTTTATTCAATGACAGCAGGTGCCTGAGAGAAAAATACTGACTTCACTAACAGACATGAAGTTAGAGCAGAATATGCTTCTTCATCAGAACTCTAATTTAAGAAGAATGCTGAATTTGTGCAATAGGGGGGAGTTTTGTTTGGTTGGGGTTTTTGGTTTGGGTGGATTTCTTCCCACCCCACCAAAATTTAAATAAACAGCCTTGAATTCCTGGAGTTCTGTTTGGTGTTTTTGGATTTGGTTTTGTTTTGTTGAGGTTTTTGTTTGAATACTAAARTATATGGAGATTTCTCTCATCAGAGGTGTGGAGCACATAATATATGCAGTTTATCTATTCACACATCCAGCCATATTTATAGATATAATTGCTCTAATTCAGTGTTTTGTGAAAACTGARATGTGTGATGTTTACAACCTGTGTCCAGGTTTTATACTGTGAAAGTTAGAGATTTCTTTTCTTAGGATTTTTCAGCAATGATTCTAGTTGGTAAGATTGCCTTAGGTTTGAAGTMCACACATTTATTTGTGTCCTTAACAGAAACTCATCTTTGGCAGAAAGCTCCCTGTTTTGTCAACCAGTAGTTTGTTAATTGAAGAATCTGAGATGTAGTGARAGTAATATGTAATTTGGCATTTAATTTAACTTAAACAAAAATCCCCCCAACCATTAAGTCTGTATTACTGTTTATTTTAATGTGTGTCTAATGAACTATCAATTTTTAAAACTAAATTGACAATAGTATGGAATTTTCATTTAAGGCTTCTGAATTCATTCCCAGAAACATGAGTCAGGCTAAGTAGCATTTGAAGCCCTGATTTAAATTGTGCAAAAAGGGATGACAGTAATGGTTGAGGAACAAAGGAGGAGCTGATTACCAATTTCATGTATATCTATATAACTAACAATATCAGGGCATTCAGGATTGATGTTGGTTATAATTTTACCTCCATTATAAAATACCACTGTGCAAACAGTTTTCACTCAAATATAGTGTTTCATGCTTTTTATTTTCTTTTTTTTTTTTTTGTCAGTAGACCTTAGCTTCATTGCTTCATTTCTAGGTGATCTGAGAACATAAAGAATTGATTTTTAGAAATTGGATTTTTTTGGTTTTTATAAAATGATTGCAGGCAGAATGATGAATGGAAACTGGAGAACAGGCTGCTGTATTTCCTGCTTGCACTTGTTGCAGTGGTACAAATACCTTCAAATGTCAGAGAGGAAAAAGTGTAATTTTAAGACATATGTTCACAATATCAAACTGTCTGTTTTTGCACAGATTATCTGAAATATGTATAATTTCCATTGATTGTGGTTAGACAGTATGTGAAGTRCTATACAGGTCTTTTATTTTCTTATAGAACAATAAAGTCAGACGTTTCGCATTTGAGCTCAAGATGCAAGACAARAGTAGTTACCTTTTAGCTGCAGACAGTGAACTTGAAATGGAAGAGTGGATAAACACTCTGAACAAAATCCTTCAGCTTAACTTTGAGGCTGCAATGCAAGAAAAAAGAAATGGCGAGTCTCACGAAGGTAAGCAGGGTTGTGAGCAAGGCTGATGCAGTTAAGTGACCACGTCTTCTTAAAGGCATTTTGGAAGGAAAGATTTTATTGAGGCTGAACTTTTTTTTTTTTTCTTTGTTCATAAAATTTACTGTCCACTTCAACTGATGAGCATTTTGACCTGTTGTGCATTAAAATACTACTGTTGTGTATTGATTCCAATTGAGTCAAGTCCAGAAGATAATTATGAGACTAATTAAGTCTAAAAAAGTAGAACCCACAGTATAAAATCAGGACGAAGGCAGTTTAAGGAAGAAAAAAAACTTAGGATGGACTTGTTTTGAAATGTGTAAAATGCTGCTGAAAATGAAATAATCTGTTCTGTGGTCACTGTAGGTAGAAATTGTGGTTACAGTGTGGGGCTTAAATTTAAATATAACTCCCTTGACCACAAATATTTCCTGCAAGTATTGAAATAGATTTCTTGGGTGTAGAATCCTTTCTGTTGGAGCCCTTTAAGAATAGGTAGGGTGGATATTTGTAAGTAACGTGATGAATGTCACCTGTATTTTGGTGACAGGATAGTCTTCATGCCCTTTTATCCATTTTTCCTCAAGTGAGTGGATGAGGAGGGAAACTGGTGTGAAAGCAACTTCATGCATATTCAGAAGAACCTGGAAGATACTATAGAAGGCTGTTCTTTTACAGATAGTGCTAAGTACCAAAAGGGATCATTAGAGTTTAAAATTAGGTATCACMGCCTTTGAAGACTGTCAGAATTTAGTGTGATGTTTGCAACAGAAACAAATTTGGAAAGAAGCATCTAGCTCTGTGAAAGACATTTTAGTCTGTGGTCCTTAGTTGACCTTAGAGCTACAAGATGTTTATAGCTGACTGAATGGCTGCTTTGTAAATCCAGTAACTGTTGGTGAGTAGAGCTGGGAATCTRATGAACAGAGGGAGCTTGTTTTGAAATCAAGTTACAGTGCATAGTGGGAAGAAAAATGTAAGTTTGTGCATTAAGTATCCCCTTGCTCCATGCAGATACCAAAATTAAAATTAAAGATGTGTTCTGGTAAAATTAGAAATAACTGCTACTTTAACAATTTTTGCAACTGGTTGCTTGTTTCAAGAAGTTAGTGCATCAAAATGATGTAGATGTCCCCAACCTGTTTATGTAAACAATTGTCATTTTTGAGGGGGTTGGAGATAGAAAATGAAATTCTTTTGCTGTGGAGTTTTGTGAGCAGTTTGGGATTTTTATATTTATTTTAAAATGAGGTTTTATAATTTCAGATGATGAACAAAGCAAACTGGAAAGCTCATCAAGTASTTTTGATAACTACTATCCTGAAATTGCCAAGGTAATATATATTGTGAATGTCAACTTGAGATATAAAGTAGTAAACTTTATTAGATAGCCACATGAAAGTGAAGGTAAGGTATTGGCTTCTAGCTTCTAGCCAGTTTGTGGTGCCTGGAAAGCTCAGAGGCTCTTCTGTGAACAGATGTGGTTATTGTGCCTTCCTTATTTTCTGCTTTTGGAGGGGACCTAGATACTGTTTTGAAGTTTCCTATATAGCTCTTGATATGCTGTTTAAATGCAGCATAGCTTATTATTTTATTAATTCATTATATTTTATATTGGTTTATTGGATTCAGGTAAGTACCAAAATATTTCTATCGAGATCTAGTTACTCTGAAGTCAAGTTTTATTTTTGTACTTAGAAATCCAGAGCAGCTTAACAACAGTGATGAACTGAATGTATTTTAAGATGTTTATGTTTATAATGAACTGGCAGGTCCCTGAATGCTCCCTGTGTTGCCATGGTTCTTGCTTTTCAGTTTTGTTCTTAGAGAAGTGTGGTAGAAACAAGAATAAAATTAAATGGAAACAAAGAGAAAATAACAATAACTCTTCCTGAGTCCATTTGCAGTCTTTATTTCAATTAAATCAGTGAGTTGTGTGTTTCAATAGGTTTTTGTAAGTTCTGTAAGGGAGAAATTCTTGCTTCTTTTCTGAGGATCTGTCTGACATAGTAACTACTCCTGAAGGGAGTACAGCTTATGACCTGAGAGCAAGCAAATCAAATTCTACCTAATGCAGTAGCTAACAAATCAAAAGATCCAGTCAGAGAATATTAACAAGTTTTTATCATCCCAATTGGTTGGCTGAGTTGATTCCTTCTTTTACTGCTTTGTAATCAATTTAGCACATGTACACAAAAATCTGTTACGTGATAATCTAAATCCAGCTATGGCTGTACTTGAAAATTAATTGGGATTGTGGTACATATAATCAAAACTTCCTTGGAAGGGCTGTAAACATCAACAGCATATTAGCAGGAGTCTATGAAAATTTATTTCAGAAATKATTATGAAATTAGATGCTCTTACTGTGTGGAAGATTTTTCTTTCTGWAAAGTCAGTTATTAAATGCTTATGTTCTATATCCCTTCCAAAGGGGACTTTACTTCAGGGCTGCAGCACCTGCATATCATTCTAGTACTACAGTTGCCACATCCTGTTTCCACAACTTTTGGATCAGARGCATACAGCTCTTAAAGCTCATTATATTTTAGAATATTATTTTTACTCAGCTCTATAAGAACTGGCATGTTATATTACTATTATTTATTTTATGGTTATAACCCCTTTAAATTTCTGTTTCCTTCAAAATATATTTTTATTTCCCCTTGTAATTCATCTTTACTGAACACTGCTTTTCAAAATAATTTGGTCTAATGTATTTTGCTAGCCTTTTTTCCCTGAGGTAAAGTACAGGGAAAACTCTGCCTGTTTGTCTTCCTCTTTGTGTCTTAACTTGATTGCTTTATACAAATGCTGTTTGTTTAGAGGATTTTTTTTTGTCCTTCATTCTTTCTTGCCTTGTCTCTTCAGCTGTTGTTTGGATTTAGCTCTCTTTTCCCCAGTGGAAGCCTTGCAAGGCATTGGGCTTTCTTTTAGAAGAGTTTATAGCTGCTTTATTATTTTTGTTGGTTCTAAGAGGAGAATTTCACAATAGCTGACCTCATATCCTTATGAGGAGAGAGAAATTCCTTCAGGGGTGATTGTAGAGCACCTGACAGCAGGAGAAAAAAACAGACTTCCTAGGAAGGGTTTAACTCTTCTGAGTACATACATCTCCAAGCCTTCATTTTTCTATCAATAGCTATTAGTTTATAACACAAACTAATTTGGGATTTTGCACTTCAGTGCATAGATGTGCACACATCTGTCTCAATCACCCTGTCTATTCTGCCTTTTTCATGTTCCATTTATCTGTAATTTAAGTACCAATAGTGAATGTAGGGGTTTTGTATTAAATTTTTTTTTCTGGTGGTTGGGGTTTTTTGGGGTTGTTTTTTGTTGTTGTGTTTATTAATCTTAAAACTAATGAGACCTCTGAAATAACTGTGACTGTCATGATCAGTGTGCCCAAGCATCTCCTTAAACATTATGGGTTCCAGAATGGAACCTTGAGGTGGGAAAATACTGTCTGAGTTTTACAGCTGAGGAAATAAAATTACAGAGCCACTGCTGTGCTATGGACAGGGTTGATGGTTACATGCATTTTCAGTTCTTGAGTTCTGACAACTGCCCCTGATCTGTCAGTCAAAAATGCATATTCTCATCTGGTCTGTAGTGCACAAAACACTAAAGAAACTGAAACTATTCAATATGCTTTAGCTGAAATAGTTTCTGTCTAGCTCCTATGGCTAGGTCATCTTCCTCAGTTCTTGCTACTAAATATTACCTTTGCAAAACATGCACACAAATGCCTTGCCATCCTTAAACCTCTTTACATTTTCTGTATTTCTCAATTATACCAGTTGTTCAACAAGCTAATTCTGCCAGTACTCTGCTGGTATTGAATATCTGGGTCGTCTCTTTCACAGCAACTCTCCTCTTTTCTTCTTTRTGTGTTAAAGATAACAAAGTAAAGTAAATTAAAACCATTGGGRCATTTATACTCTGAATACACCTCACAAGTTTTTGTTCTGTAGTATATCCTTTAAGCCAAATTCTTTTTTTAATTCCTGTTATCAATCTAAAAATAGGGTCRTGAGCTCTTGGAGATTATGTTCTTCTGTTTTGTTTTTTCTATCTTTTGAGACGTAGTAGAAGTTACTTCAGTCTCCAGCAAAGCAGATGTAGACAGTAGATCACTTCCTGCTGTTGGTCAGTGATGAGCATTTTGGATTTGTGACCTCTTTTAACCCATGGAGGCTGATCCAAAAAGAGACACCTGTCTGTAACATTATACTTTATATCCTTGTTTAGCCAGCTGCTACTTTAAGAATGGCATTTTTTGTGCATGGGTAATTTTGGCACATGCAKATGTTCATTTGTCATGTCCTGTGACTTTAAAAATCACAGAATTCTACTTAAATAAAGAAAGGTAACCTATGTATACCATCAGTTTTCACATTGTATTTTGTTCCACTTCACTTTTGTTTTACTGTTAATAGGTAGGTATCCACCAATCCYAGGCAGTGTACAGTGAACTCTGCAAAGTAACTTTTAAATGTGAGGGGTTTATCTTTTGGAAGATTTTGGGTTTTCTCCAGCTACCCAYAGGAAAACCACTTCTTTGGCAGCAGAGCTCAAGAAAGGTTTTTTAAAAAGCAACCAAGAAAAAGAAAATAGAAAGAGAGCTGTGATGGTATTTCTTAATTTAGGTGATTGGTTGTTTTCCTGAAAAATCTTATGGTTTCAGGAGAACTCTGAGCTTTAACCTACAGTCTTTTTTTTTTTTTTATTTGAATAAAAGAGGGTTATGAAAGTCATTGTTTAAGAAAGTAGATATATAATTTGCACTGGAGTGTACTTCCCATGAGCTTGGAAGGTTACATGTTGCTGGTGTAAGGTTTTATATTTCTAGGACTGGGAAAAAGCATTTTTAGAAGAGGCTCTCACTTTTTATTTGGTCATGTTGAATCAGTGTAAACTGAGGAGTTGCAAAGCTCAGTAAGGGAGAAATGAATGCATAAATCAAAAAYGTGTGAAGCTTTGAACATCACATAAAAAGGCATGAAATTAAAGCCCACTTTAATGGTGCGATACCAAGACTTTTTTTCTTATTTTGAACAGAGTACCAGAGAAGCAGAAATCAAACTGAAAACTGAAAGCAGAGTTAAACTGTTTGCCTTGGATCCAGATGCACAGGTTAGACCTCTTACAAGAAAGCAGGGGGTTTTTTATGTTGATCCTTTTGAGATGAAAACAAACTTACCTTAATTTTTCTTTTTTCTTTTTAAAGAAACTTGACTTTTCTAGTATTGAACCAGAAGTGAAGCCATTTGAAGAGAAATTTGGGAAAAAAGTTCTCGTAAGGTGTAATGATTTAKCTTTTAATTTGCAAAGCTGCGTTGCAGAAAATGAAGAAGGACCAACAACAAATGTAAATAATTAATCTAATTACTTTCTTCTAATTCATAAACTAATGTCTTAATATTTGGTTGGCACTATCCTTAATGGCAGGGATTCCTTGCTGTGACTGAGAAGTTTATATTACGGGCATTTTTAGTATTTTAAATCRAAATGAAAGCCTAAATCCTATAGAAAGTAACTTTGCTGCTAATATATTTTTTGGATGGTAGAAAGACAAATTTTTCTTTTACTGTCTTTTGCATCTTGTCAGTAATACCTAGGGTGATGGCCATATGTGTTTATAAAAATGTTACTTATCTTTTTCTCATATCCATTTTTACAGTGATATAGATGCCTGCACTGACGTGTGATTATTTTTCTTTTTTATTATAATGTCTAGGTAGAACCTTTCTTTGTCACGTTGTCACTATTTGATATTAAAAACAACAGGAAGATTTCAGCAGATTTCCACGTTGATTTGAACCATGCCTCAGTAAGGCACATGCTGTCCAGTGCATCTCAACAAATGATGAATGGCAGTGGGGACAGTTTACACAGAATTCAAGACATTCATGAAACTGTGTTACAATATCCRAGGCAGGTAAGAACCAGTGACCTGAAGAGCTATCAGGATTTTGGATACAAGTTTCCCAAATGGTTTCATTGGCTTTCTGTTGTATGCTGTAAAATGTGCATTTTCCTCCAATATTTATCCCTTGTTTTATTTCTAGGGAATATTCTCAGTCACGTGTCCTCATACAGACATTTTCCTTGTGGCTAGAATAGAAAAGGTATTACAGGGAAGTATTACACATTGTGCTGAGCCATACATGAAAAGTTCAGATTCTTCAAAGGTATGTTATTTTCCTCTCTGGCATGAAAAAAAAAATCTGAGGCAAAACAGATTGATTTCAAATTAATAAATAGAAATCAAAATCTTAGTTGTTTTATAGTAAATTCAGATAACTGCCTAATATGATTTAGTATGTTGTAGTTATTTCTAGCAACTATTATTATTATAGATAAAGTAACATTTTGTCAGAAACATTTATTTCACTTTTTATAATCATGATATTTTTCTAATGTCTTTCAATAAACTGGTTTGACAAAGGAATATTGGATTTCAGTGTGAAAGTTTAGTTGAAAATTGTTGAACAGTGCAATATTAAATATAGATCATAAAYTAACAGTTTATCTCTCTTAGTTAATGTATCTTACTTACTAGAACATGGTTGACATTTTCTTTGTCTCACTTTTTGGTAGCAGTAGTTTACTGTAATTTTATCTGCACRCCTGATGGTTTTTTTTCCTCCAGAACCACTGAAATCATTAGCTTCTGATTTTATGTATAAAATGTTTTGCACATTTGATAGAAACCAAAATCACTTTTGGAAATGATCCACTGGAACATCTTAAGTTTTCAGGAATCTGAACATTTTGATGTTTTCTGAACCATCTCTACAGAAAGTTTTGTTAGTTGCTCTTGTTTGTCAGTGAAGAAGTAGAGGTTTAATTTTATTGATCTACAGTTATGCTTAAATAACCAGACCAGCATACAAGAGAAAGGTGKTTTTTTTAAGCAGTGTCAGCTGCTGTTGACATTCTGCCTGTTCTCAGCTGAGAAGAAACAGTTWACTTTCAGTCTCTTCAGAGCAACAGTGTTCTTTTCCTACAAATTTGATGCTGGCTAAGCCATGTGTAAAAAACCATGACTTTTTCACTTGGTCTTAATATAGATCAGCCTACTGATTTGTTTTTCCAGGAATGCTTGAGTTTGTTGKTTTTTTCCCCAGCTATTGTTGGAAAGCAGCAGCTTTGTATTTTAGGAGTCTGGTTTTGATCTTGCCTGTTACTGAATTAAAATAAACCTGAACTGAGTCGGTGATTTTGGTGTCCTTGGGGCTGAGCCACATGGGGAGGTGAAGTAAGCCCAAGTGTTCCCACACTTGATGCTGAGTTCTGGGCTTGTAGTTACCCTGTACAACAGGAGTAGCCAATAGAACTAGTCATTATTATATTAATTTATACTTTCTGGCATTCAGTTGCTTACAACTTTATACAAATGAACACTTAGTTTGAATTTTTTGCAGTTCTTATTCTCAGGGACTACACTGTGTTAATATGAAACAAAATAGAACAGTACCAGCTGTATAGAGCTCCCATGTGGGTCAGTGTAATGAACGAGTTCCAGTTCCCTGCAAAATTTCTACTCTGGATAAGAAAAAAGGAAAATGGAATCAGCAGATTCTATAGCCAGGAAGTCACTGCTTCTCTCCTTAAACATTGAATACAGTGATTTCATGWTGATTACTTACCAAGGTTTTGTGCTTCAGAGTGCTATTTCCCTCTTTTCACAGGAAGGGGTAATGGAGAGTTCACTCAAACACATAGAGTCAGCTCTTTGTAATATTAACAGCACACATCAGGGATGATATTCAGGAAGTTTTACTCTGTAGGTTGTTTTGCCTCTGGCAAATAGTTTTGGTCTGTGTGGACACATAGGAGAAGCTGATTTCTGGAAAAGAGAAGCCCACTGCACTGTCAGGAACTTGTGCTTCAGCTCAAGTGGTTCAGCTTAATGTTGAACACATCAAATCAGTGGGTTTCTAACTCTGATTGTTGTACATGTTGGTTCTATAGAATGGATTTTCAGCTCATTTAAAAGTTAACAAAATGAAGAATTTTAACTTTCAATGAGAAAAATGTTTCATTGTCCATACATAGCGTTATCCATGTGCATAGGATTTTGTCCATGTGATCTTCATACCACTCCTCTCTGTATTCTATGTGTGTTTGTAACACAAGTATTCTGGAGTGTTGTACTACTTATTCTGCAGGAATGTGTTCTGGTACATAGGGTGGGTGGTAAATAGGGGATCCAGTGRGAGAGGAAATGTTTTTTCCTTGAGTTGGAGTTTTGTCTTAAAAAATAGTTGAATTTTGCTCTAGCTTTCCATGTGCATGCTGTGCATAATAATTCTTTTCTCACTTAATGAAATGTTTATTATCAGGAATGTAGATGGGTCTGTTTTCCCCACAAAATGCTGTGAAAATGCTTAACCTGATGAATCGTTAAGAGGAGTTACCAATTGTCTTTCCCTTGCATACTTAGGATTAATCTTTAATCTTTGAAAATGAGATTATTTTCTAATTCATATCAGTGTCAATATGTGGGGTTTTTTTCTTGTGTACTCATGGTTCAAAATGTAGCTTTTYGAACATGGCTATTTATGTCCCTTGCAGGTTGCACTGAAAGTTTTAAAGAATGCTAAGCAGGCATGCCAGAGATTAGGTCAATATAGAATGCCTTTTGCCTGGGCTGCTAGGTAAGGACAGATCTTGTCAATCTGTATTTTTTTCCCTCACTTTTCTCTAACATGGTTTTCTGCATCTCCCTGCTTGTAAAACTTAATGTGTCATTTAAATTATTTCTTCTTTTACTTTCAATTAACCAACAAGCTTACACTTCAGCTCTGTAGTAGGAAAAAAGTTATAAACAATTCATTACATTATTATTCAAACTGTTGATATTGCCTGCTGTTTTCTGCCCTCAATATTTTTTTTTGTAATTTAGAATGAAATGGTTTGCACTTATTTGTTAGACTGAGCTATGTATATGTTAAACTCRCCTACAATGACAAGAATATTAAGTGCTTAATATGAAGGATGATGCAGTATCTTCTGATTTGTAGTAAAGAAATTTCCTGAAATGAATTTCAASACCTTCATAAACTCCACTGAAAGCAGATTTTTACTTTCAGGACGCTGTTTAAAGATGCCTCAGGAACCCTGGACAAAAATGCAAGATTTTCTCCACTCTTCAGACAAGACAGTAATAAACTCTCAAATGAAGACATGTTGAAATTGTTAGCAGATTTCAGGAAGTAAGTCTGATTTTCCCACTTGAGAAAACAAACCAATTTCAAACCCCTCACTCCTCACCTTAAGCTGCACCATATTTTGTGCTTGGACTGGAACATCTAATATTTTTATGTGTTGTATATATATATATGTGTGTGTGTGTGTGTGTGTGTGTCTTTCACTTCAAATATAGAAGCTGTATAAAATATAATCAAGGCCTTCATACAAGCTACAGCTCTTTCTTTTGCAGTGTTTGGAGCTGCAAGCAGGACTGAATTATTATCCCACATGTAACGTGCAATCAGCATCATATCCTGAAGTATCTCTGTGCTAGGAGTTATGTTTGCACAATATGCTGTTCTGGTTCTCAAAGGAAAACAAATATGAGCATAAATCATCTGTTCCCTGACCTTGGACAGGGGATGCACGCTCTCAGGGAAAGGGATTCAAGCCAGTCTCCAGCCCACCYTCCTTGGGCATGCACGTGACTCAGGATTCCCAAAAACCAGGACATTGGTTATCTTTTTTTTACWAAATATTCTTAAAGACTTCATCAGTTTGTGTGCAAGGCTTAATAGTCTATTACTGACAGWTGACCATGTTCATGAAGTCATTAATAGGATGTAAAACAGTAATCTCTGCTGCTTTGCAAAGAAATTTCCACTTCTGTTACTGTACAGTTAGAGGGAATGGTATTARTTTGAACAATCATTAAGCACAGAAGGCTTGGGCTACAGTTTCTTTATTCTTGCTTACCAGATCTGATCAGAAGATGATGTTTGTAATAGGTATTTTAGCTCACTTTTAGCAAGTGGCTGGAAGTTTCATTGAAGTTTACCTAGCAGTGAAATTGCTCTGTGTACTCATACTCCTTGCCATAAATGGTGTTACTGGGATTGGAACGAGCAGTAAATGAGCCTGCCCACACCACCGTGTGAGTTAAGGAAATGCTTTTGGTTATTTCAGCATCCTCTTTGTGGAACCATTACAGTATTACACAGAAATTACAGTAAGAAAGAGGTTCTAATGTGTAAGGCATATCTATTGGGATTAGAATCCTGACTCCAACCGGAATTTTGCATCACAGCATGGGATTACATTTTGGGAAATGTACTTGCATCTACTTGGTGTGCAATAATTTTAAAAAATCATGCTGCTGATTATCTTTACTAATAAAGGGTTCTGAATGATTTTAGCATGGAAAATACTTGTACTTCATGTTTCTGAAATAGCTACACGAAAACATCTGTATCTGGCTGGTTTTGCAGGGTGAATAGTTAGTCTAGAAAAGGGAGGAGATCAGAACCTGCTGATTCTCTACCCCTGGGTTTATCCTACTGCCACGAAAGCTWATCACTCACTGGCCACTGAGATTTAAGAAGTTTACTTACAGGTTCCCTCTTTGCTGCAAATGATAGTGAATGGCAGTCAAAATCTTTGTCCAAGTGTTTCATTTTGATTGAAAGAAAAAGTAATCTTTTCTGTGACCTTTGGCACACTTCTATATCAAACCTATTTTTTTTTTCCCCTGAGATTTTAAAGGAAAAGAAAACTGTGTATCTAGGCAAAAAGCAAGTCCTGATCAGTCAWCCACTCTCAAACCACCTTTCCTCTCATACTCCTATTTCAGGATATTACTTTTGCCTCTGTTTCCTATTATCTTTTTTTTGCTGGCCTCTGATTTGCATTTAGCCTGACTCTGAGGTGTGTTTTTTTTTTTTTTCCTTCCTATAGACCTGAAAAGATGGCCAAACTTCCTGTTATTTTAGGAAATCTGGATGTTACAATTGACAATGTGTCGCCAGATTTTCCAAGTGAGTATTARCAAACAGTGTTAAATGGACATTTAGGCTTTTGCCTCTTTAGTTCCTTACTTGTTTTTTCTAATGTAATTGCAGATTACGTTAACTCATCATACATTCCCATGAAACAGTTTGAAAACAGTACCAAGACACTGACAGCATTTGAAATAGAGGAGTTTGTTCCCTGTATACCAAAATGCACTCAGCCTTTTACCATCTACAATAATCACCTTTATGTTTATCCAAAGCACTTAAAATATGACAGTCAAAAGTCTTTTGCAAAGGTGAGTAGAGGATCAGGTTTGGTTAAGATTGTTTATATATTTATTTCTGTGATGATCCTTATGATTAATYGCTTGGGTTTATGTTTTTAACTACTGCTTTAGGCTAGAAATATTGCAGTGTGCATTGAGTTCAAGGATTCTGATGAAGAGGATTCTTTGCCTTTAAAGGTCAGTCTTTTTATTTTTACAACTAATAGAAGTAAACAGTGAGCAGCTAGCTAGGTATGCAGTAGTACTGGATTAATTGATTTATTTGGAATGGTGGCTTGAGAATAACTTCTGGATGACTTGCTTGTTTCTGATATGAGGGATTTCTAAATGCTCTTCTGAGAGCATTTAATGTCTTCAGTTTTTTACTAAAATTCCAGGAATAAATTTTTTGCAAACAAGGGTGGTTTATGCCTGCTCCACAGCAAATTAACACAGCTTTAGAGTAACTGCAAAGCCAAGCTCCATGTTTGTTTATGAACTATCCCAGTGTATAAAAGGTGCCTGGAAGATCAGAAGCAGAGGAATGTGGAGACATCCTGAAGTGAAATCACTCACTGCAGTAGAGTGTCAGCTCTATCAAGTTAAACACAAGTTAAAGTCTTTCAAATTCTGGGTGAAACATCCAAAGCTGAGAGTAAAAAAGGATCACAACGTCTTTTTGTTCTTTTTTCTGTTTGTCTCTTCTCAGTGTATCTATGGTAGGCCTGGTGGACCAGTGTTTACCAGAAGTGCATTTGCTGCTGTTCTGCACCACCATCAAAATCCAGAGTTTTATGATGAGGTAAGCTGTCTTACTGAGGGAACTTTTACCAGCTTAGATTCTATGTAAGTTTCAAAAKAGAAGAAAATATGAGCGGATTGTGAAGTCCTCAATTAAATCAGGTCCCCTTTCTAAGGACTTTTTTAAAGTTTTGTGTATTTGATTTGTGGTCTTACTTCAAATARCATACAACCTGGAGTTGCTTTTTAAAAGTAGAACCAATATGACRTGTCAGTGCTCTAACTGAAAACTTCTACAGAGATTTCTTTGCCTTTCAGATTAAAATAGAATTGCCCACTCAGTTACATGAAAAGCACCATTTGTTGTTCACCTTCTACCATGTCAGCTGTGATAATTCAAGCAAAGGGAGTACAAAGAAGAAAGATGTTATTGAAACACAAGGTTTGTACACTAATGTTTTTCTCTTAATAACTACTAGGGAAACTTTTGGTATTATTATTTGGTAGCCCATGATTTTTGTAATCCATATAATGCTTTTTAATTACATAGTGCTGACTAAAAGATTTGATAAAATATTTCTTCTAATTTAAAGGTTTCAAATTTTGGTTTAGAGTGTCCATCTATTTATTTTGAGTTTATGAAGGTATGCAAATAATCTGAAGTSCTTTACTAAATTATAAATATAATATATTGTATTTATATGGTGGTTTTCAAACTCAGTGACAATTACTTTGCTTTTTCAGTGTTTGTAGCTGTTTGAGTTCAAATCATTTGGCCTTTACAGTAACATTTTCTGTTCTATGAATTATGTGTCAGGATTATTTGGTAAGACTTTTATAAGGGTTTATGTTAAGTTTCATAACATTTGAAGTGACTTGCCTTTTATATTCTATAGTTGGGTATTCTTGGCTTCCTCTGATAAAAGATGGAAGAGTGGTCACCAATGAGCAACAAATCCCAGTGTCAGCAAATCTTCCATCGGGCTATCTTAGTTATCAAGAAGTGGGTGTTGGAAAGGTATGTTGTATAATATTGCTCTAATCTTAAAAAGAAAGCCAGTGTGGAGAGAAGGTTTGGTTTTAATTCCCAGTCAGATGATAAGATTTAAGTAATTATCTAGTGAATTTATTTTCTTTTATAGTTGAAAGGGAAGGCTTAGCAAAAGTTAGATGTCAGACTTAGAGGAAGCAAACAAATCCAAAGACAAATGGGAGACAAAAAAAAAGTATTAGGGAAGGTTGCTTCAAATTCATGTAAAAGTTAGAAATTTAAGTTGTTACATACTTCYGTTGTTCTGTAGTGAATATAATTAAAAATGTGTAAGTTTAATTTTCTATAGTAATAATTTACTAGAAGTTATGGTAGTTTTTAAACATTTAAAATTATTTTGAGTTTATGAAGGTATGCAAATAATCTGAGTCCTTTACTAAATTTTTTTTAGCAATTCATGCTGTCTCCTTTCAGTAAGTCCTTTATTCCTGAACAAGTCTTATTCTCACATCTTGATTTTTGTGATCTCTATACTTCACAAGTAAAATCTATGGTTGTATTTTTCAAAGCAGAAAGCTTGCATAATTATAGTAATAAAAATCATACCAAGGAGAATACAAAATGAAAATGTGATAGGGAATTTGACAAAGARATTGAAATGCAGAGACAAAATTGACTAATTTTGGAGGAACAGACTTAAAATCAGCAGCAAGAGGTGCTGCTCTCCTCCTGTTTTAACACCTGTTCTTTTTTAAACTCTGCTGTAAGCTTTCCAGCCATTGTCTCCTTCACATCTTTCATCTTTTCACATTGTAGGTGTATTCTTTATGCCTCTGCTGTTTGTCTCTGCTCATGCCCATGGGTAGAAGGTTAGGWCCAATATGTCTGGTTGTAGGTCTAGCAATAAAATCTCTCTATAACCACCTGTCAGGGTGAACATTCCCATTCTCAGYTCTTTGGAAATGGGATGAGAAGGAAGCACTGGCTATTACCTATCAGTGACATATATTAAGTTTTAAACTGTGGGAGTATCTGTGAAAATTCTTGTGTTATTTTTCTGAGAAAACTAGTAAATATTTCTCTCTAGTCAGAAGTTTCTTTGCAGAGTTGTAGGGAAACAYGAAATCTGTGACTCACAGAGAATCAATTTTGTTAGCCTTCAAGGAAAGTACTGTGAGACTTGTAAAAAACATTTTAAGCTTCATAAATGCTTTTGGTAATATTGCCTGCATAATTTTCCTTTTTTTATGACTTTATTCATTGAACACATTTCTTCAACCTGTTMTTTTCTTTTTGAAAAAACTGTTGTTAATGGTATTGTAAACTGATTGTTTTGCTTTAATATCCTGCTACATCATTTTACTTTTTCCCCTCATGTGTGTGTGCAGCATTCTGGTCCTGAAATTAAATGGGTAGATGGAGGCAAACAACTGTTAAAAATATCCACTCATCTGGTGTCAACTGTGTATACACAGGTGAGTTATAAAACAAATTAAATTGAAGAAAGTTTTAGGAATAATGTATTTTTATAGTACRTATATACAATATATGGGAAGATTCTTAGGCTCAGTATGCTCATCTCTTTTGTCTCTTGGGCTCTTTTTATGGTCTGTTTCTKTTACATCAGATATGAAAAACAGAAGATCTTAAATGGAAGCTATTCAAAATATGAGCCTTTTCCTCCTGTCATCCATTCCAGTCTGAATTTTCCAGTTACATGAGAGGTCTTAGTTGTCTAAAAGCTGTTTACTGGCATGTCTGSAAAGCAAGGAGTCCTGTTAGACCTGTTCATAAAAAACATATTATGCTTGCTTGGGATAATTAAACATGCTATTTTCTGCATGTCAGTCAGAAGCAAATATAGGTGGTATTTTGTATAATGGGTATTCAAAAAACACTGGAAATTTCATTTTAAAAAATAARATTAAATAAGTCTTCAGAATAGTGCACTTCAACTATTATTTTTGAAAAYTGAGTCTATGGACAAAGATATATATTTCTACATATTAAATATTTTTAATGGATTATGGATAGTATTGTTAGATATTGTTTAAGTTGTTGTTCTTTTTGTCTTTGACAGGACCAGCACTTGCATAATTTTTTTCAGTACTGTCAGAAAACAGAGTCTGGAGCTCGTGCACTAGGAACTGATCTTGTAAAATACCTTAAGGTATAAAATGACTGTGAATTAAACATTATAAGTTTATTTATGCTTTTGCAAAACCTAGGAGCTTCAGRCATTTTATCGGTCTCATTTTTCAGTGTGAGATTTAGTACTGTGACTATGACTCGTATTAATGGAATGTACAGTGGAAAAAACCCACAAAGATACTTTCTGCCTTAAATAAATTTACAATTGCAATATAAGAGGAAACGACAAAGAAATAATGGGACAGTATTGGTCAGCCTTGTGGCTGGTAATTGCAAAACACTAATGGCTTAGTTTGTCAAAATAATCAAATTGAACTATGTCTGAGTAAGGAATGATGACTTAATTTTTCTAAAATTTTGCTTAGGAGGTCATGATTGTAATATCTTCAGTTCTCTTTCAGGATTAGATCAATAGATTGTGTGGTTTCCACTGCAATTTTGTCTGTCACAGATCACACAGGAAGGAAGACCTTTTTGTCTCCTGAATAATGTGGATGTGCAATACAGGCAAACATTCAAAGACCAGAGAGCTGCTTAACACTAAATGGAAGTGTTTGGCATGTGTTGTCTGCATGCAAATTCAGCAATGCTCCTTTTTGTCAAATTCTCTTTAATTCCAGGGAATTTTGTGGCATAAAACTTTGCAGGATGAAGTTCATACACTGCCTTTACTGTTAGGGTGGTTATSTCTGTAGTATCTTTTGCCTGTGATGGAATGCAAAGGCCTGTCACGAAGATGTAGTGGTYAATAATTCACTTCTCCAATTACCAGCATTAAGTAGTTAGGGATTTTAGTTCATGCTGGGTTTTTGCATAGTTGCTAGTTTATTGTTTAGCAGTAGTTTGTGTAATTAGGATTGCACTTATCACAGTTAAGAAATCTGCATGCTTTTGTGGAACTTCTGTTTGCTAAATGTCTGCATTGGTGGGTGAAATAACAAAATATACCAATGTCAGTGTCAGTGTGCTGTTGGGTACATGGGCAGACTTTTCACTGAATCATTACATAGTATGCATTTCAATGGAAAAGTACAAATAATACTTCTAAAATGCTGCTAATAACACCTAATTTATATCTYTAATTTACTTTAATGTAGAAAACATTTATTAAATATGTATATTGGAAAATATCCTCATTTGCTTCCTGTGCCGTATTTTTGGAAATTAAAAACAAATTGTGCAAGCAGCATGTATTTTTGTAAAATGACTTGCAATCAATTTTATTGTTTCAGAATTTGTGATTTAAAGGCCATTGATTCATGGGACTGACAGTATTACTACTTTGTTTTAGAGCCTTCATGCCATGGAAGGCCAYGTGATGATAGCTTTCCTGCCAACTGTTCTAAACCAGTTGTTCAGAGTTCTCACTAGAGCAACTCAGGAGGAAGTTGCAGTCAATGTGACAAGGTAACAAATTTTAAGTGCTTCATAGAGTCTACATGATAACTGGGTTACCACATAAATCTGTAACTGAGTAGCATTTTTGCTGTTGCAGTCAGGATCTTTATAGATTTAATTGTTTTTTGGCTTCTGTTCAGGGTTATTATCCATATTGTTGCTCAGTGTCATGAAGAAGGTTTGGATAGCTACCTGAGGTCTTATGTCAAGGTAGGTGAAAGTAATTGAGTGTCTCCTTCTTTTATTTCCCTAAGAAAGCATGTATTTTAATTCAGTTGCATGTATTTAATTTAAATTCTTTTGTAATATGCCATAATTTCATATTAAATTCTGGTTTTCTTCCCCAAGTATGCATATAAAGCGGAGCCTTATGTTGCTTCTGAATATAAGACAGTACATGAAGAGCTGACAAAGTCCATGACAACAATTTTAAAGCCATCTGCTGACTTTCTTACAAGCAACAAGCTGCTTAAGGTATGCATTGAACTATACCTTTTACTGTATGTTGTTACCTGGTCATAACTGAAGAAYAGGAACTACATGTATTGAAATAATTGTTGAATACATTTGGCAATTTTACTGAATGTTTTCTTTTCTCTGCAGTATTCATGGTTTTTCTTTGAAGTTCTGATAAAGTCAATGGCTCAACATTTGATAGAAAACTCCAAAGTGAAGGTATGTCAACTTTTGCAAAAAATATTCTGAATATGTGGTCTCTTCATTCTSCAGTCACATATTTTTATTGCATAATATTAAGAAAGGGAGAGAAAGAGGGAAGCACCAGGAGAAATCAGTTGAAATATTGGAAAAAACTACAGGACTAGATTCAACATGAATGTGAAAGAATAGACATTCTTTAAAATCTGTATAGTAGAGCAGTCTGTATAAATCATCACAGTCTCTAGTAAGAGTTTGTAATTGTGATACAAAGAAGTTGGGAGCAGTAGATAACACTGTGGATTTTGATGTAAGGACCATCCAAAAAATCGTGAGCTTTTTCCCGATCAGTACTATAGCTGTGATATAAAATGACCCTGAGAACAGTGAGTCATGAAGTTTACAGTCTTCAATATGTAGTAAAAAGTATCAGTATTTAATTTTGTGTTATCTCCTAGGCTAGAAGGAGAATGCTAAAATTTTAGAAATGCATTTCTCTACTAGCTTAGCTATAAGCAGTGTGTTTCTGCATTGGTGACAACTTTTTAGCTTCTTTTTCTATTGAARCAARTCTTGAAAATTTCAAATATAGAGARTAGTCTCAGCTGAGTAACGTATCAGGTTGTTGAGAAATTGTTATCAGTGTTTTCACTGTGTATTTGGAATATAACTGGAAGTCTGAAGTACATGAGGAATATGGATCAACTTAACCTGTCACCTTCTCTGTAAAGTGAAAGAGAAAGGAACAGAACTTACCTCTAGTTTGCAAATATTCTCACTCCTGAAAATTACATCTTAAGCCCCTTAAATACAAAATAATGTATTTAGCTAGATTTTTTTTTTTGCCTTGCTAGATGATATAATAAATGCAACATGCACTCAGATATTTCCTGCTTCTGAGATCTGATTAGAAGAATGCATTTCTATATGCAGAAAAACTATTTCTGTAGCAATAATTAGGTTTAATTTGTGTCCAACAAAGACTGACCTACAGGGGCATTGTTGGACACTGGCATACCCACCAACACAATATTTAGTTCTTAYTTGTTATTTCATTAATGAGTACTGTTTATATTTATAAAGGCATCTTTTTCCCTTTTAGATTTTTTTTTTTAAACTGGAGCTGGAGGCTTTGGAGCACAATTCAAACAAACAGGGAGCACATTATGTAATCACTGATTTATTCAGGGCCTTGACAATGACTTGTTCTGTCTAGGAATGTTGCCTTTAATGTAGTTTGAAAAACTATTTAAATAGAAGTACTTAGACCACATGGATGCTTTGATTTCAGTTTTCAAAAAGAAAAGACATAATGACTGTACAATAGAAGCAATTTTTGTCAATGCCATCAGCCTCACACCATGTTTCATTGAGTCTACTCAGACAAAAGACAGAATCTTTAGTAAAGTTTGTATAATGTGGAGAAATAAGACTCTGCAATGCCAAAAAGCTGAAGAGCACTTACCGCCCAATATTGGTCAGAGTATACAAATTCATCGATGAAAATAATATAGGTGGTGAGTGGAAAGAAGAAAATTATGAATGTAGAKGAAATCTTTTAAGCTAATTGGCAAACTACCTAAAAGTAAGAAAAAAGAGTGCCGATTGTGGAATCTTAAAAATACATAGAGTAAGATTCTGAAGTCTGAAGAKCTGGGATCTAGAAGTTGCTGAGGAGTAAGAGAAGGAAAGAAGCGTGGATGACAATTTCCTCAATGGTGAAAGGCGAAGGAGTTTCTACCAAGATAGCTGCAGAACAGTGAAAACTGGGTCCTTTTTTCCAGACAGCAAAGATGTCTGATAATGTAGTTAGTGCATGTAAACCAGCTGGTGTCTGCTTTGGAAARGAGGATGGATAAAATTAAAAGATTSCCTCTTATTCCTAAGCTTGTGTTGTCAAGTTTATTGCAGTATAGAAAAATACTGATTYATTATACTTAGAAGCTTTTATACATGTGGTTTTGTTATCAAAGACTGCCTTGCTTGAATTTCAGTAACACATTTTAGTRCATGTTACAATATTTTCTTTTAAACAAGTGCTCCTTCTCCCCCTTCAGTCTAGAAAATAAGAAASTCTGAAAACTGTTTCCTCTCTCCCTGCCAGGTTATCTATGTGTTATCTAAAGTAAATTTTCTGATGYATTTAGCATTATAACCATATTAAATATTGTATCTGAATTTCTTTCTAGCTGTTGCGAAACCAGAGATTTTCTGCCTCCTTTCATCATGCAGTGGAAACAGTTGTTAATATGTTGATGCCACACATCACTCAGAAGTACAGAGACAATCCAGAAGCTTCAAAAAATGCAAACCATAGCCTTGCTGCCTTTATAAAGGTAGGTAGATGAGAGATTTGGACTCTGTGGTTATTCTTTAGATACTATTGCTTCTGCATGGGTTTTTTTTTTAAGACTCAAAGCCAACTCATATAAAGCTGAATATGWGTAATRKCTTTTAAATAGAAGTTGATGTCCAWGTTAAAATCAYTGAAGTGTAATGTGCATCTTCTGTAATCAAGATAACATCCATTCACAAATTTGGTGTTTTAAGAAATTAATTTATATTTTATGCAAAAGGTATTCTGATTTTTCATTTTTTTCCCTTTAAAAATACAATCTGGGTTGCCTTTGAATCCTGCAGTTTTCAGTAGTGCTTTATTTGCATGCATTTTATGTAGGTAGACTTTTAGTGTCTTTCATTTTTTAACCAATAATATCTACAAGGAAGAAAAAGGGATGGGAACTAAAATGATAGATAAAACTTCTAGTGGCATGACACTTTCATTTCTGTCAAAGGGTTGAAAGAGTTATTTTCAAAGTGCTTTTTATTTGTGGTTTAAGTTCTGCCCTCTTAAGGGAAAATTCGGTGTTCGTATATGCATATATTTAGTTTGCTTGTTTCATTGGTTTTTATATTCAAACTGAAATACCAATAATGTGTTTGGAAAATAAACTTATTAAATACAGAGATACAATTACTGAATGCTGAGACAGTACCAAATCAATTCTAACTTGGTTTTACTTGTTTTCCCCAGAGGTGTTTCACTTTTATGGATAGAGGCTTTGTTTTCAAGCAGATCAATAACTACATCAGCTGCTTTGCYCCAGGAGATCCAAAGGTACTCAGTGTTTTTAAACAAGCTATTTTTAAGTGTTGTCTCCTCTTGATGCATGGGGACAGAGTCCTGCATAAAGTCTTCAGACGTTTTCCTGTTTACAGTAGAAGTCCCTGCTCTGTGTCTAGAGCATTTGCTTTCCAGCAAACCACTTTTTCGTATTTTAATTCCAATCTTCAGGTGCAGTTTTTCCACCCTAGAGCATGTGAATCAGAGAAGTGATGGGGTGTGGGGGTGCAACACTAAGCAGAAATTTTGTCAGTGTGAGTAGTCTGTAGTTGAAAAAGCTGATACTCAACATCTTAAGCTACACTTACTGGAGTGGTGGAAGCATGTATTAGATGCCCAGAGARTTCCTGCTGTGTGTCCAGACTTTTCTTTCTTCAATACATAATATGGTAGTAAATTTTGGACAATGGGAACAGTAAATAGAACCAGTTGTTAAGTAAGTATTATGTTGGATTTATTTTATGCTGATATGTGGAACTTTGACAGGTCTATATTCACCATAATGCAARACTGACATGAATCACYCTTCTGTGTTGGAAAGTTGTTTTTAATGTGTTATTCAAGCCATGGCATCAGTTGTTTATTTCATAATTTAAAATTATTTTTGCAGACTCTTTTTGAATTCAAGTTTGAATTTCTTCGTGTAGTCTGTAATCACGAGCACTACATACCTTTGAATCTACCAATGCCCTTTGGAAAAGGCAGAGTTCAGAGATACCAAGGTAAATTCTTCCAAAGTAGTGTATGGTATATTTCTTCTTTGTCAACTTTTTACTATTAGASGTATCTAGATGTTACACTGTGTAACTTCAGGTCTGTGAGAAGATGGAAAGTGTGAAATTGTTAAATAAAAGCCTTAAGTTTTAATCCTTACTTTTAAAGTTAAAGGAAGTGTTTAGTTAGCAGAGTAATCTCTCCAAGGAAAGACATGGTAAGCATTTGCCTCCCTTTCCTGCTATGTTAACTAAATTTGCTTTTTTTTGGCATGAGTTAGCTTTTCATTCACTAGCTATGAAAGCCTGCAGCTCGTCTGTAGGGTAGGTGTGCAGTATGAGATTTGGGGTACTTTTTACTTTTTTTTCATGTATCCATTCAGGTTTTAGAGAGTTGAGTAGGTCTGTAGCCCAATTTCCTGCTTTGATCATGACAGGCCTTCCTTTCTCTATATGGAACAATCTCAGTTCCCTCTGTTTCTCCTGACAGGATGTGCTGGAGCCTTTTAAGTACCTTGGTGATCCTTTACTGAACTTATTCAAGAAATGTTTTGTACTAGGAGGCCCAGACACTACACACAGTATTACAGATCTATCTGAGCAATGCCAAGTAAAGGGGAATAAACACTTGCCTTGCTGTCCTGGTGTGACCCTGCTGATCCAGCCCAGTGTGCCCACAGCCTTTGCTGCTGCCAGGGTGCCTTCATAACTCCTCTTGAAGCCACTGTCCACCTGGACCCCTAGGTGTTTTTCAGCAAAGCTCCTCCCAAGCCAGTCCTTCCACAGCTGGCCCCACAGCAGGAAGTTTGTCCACCCCAGGTGCAGAATTTTGCATTTGTCCTTGTGGAAGTTGATTGCCGTTTCTGTAGAATATGGAWTCTGAAATGCARTTCTACCMTTTGAGCATATGGACTGTATCCAKCCATGAATTTCATGAGGGTGTRCTCCATCTCCTCTTTCAGGTCATKGATGAAGTAATATTAAGTRGAATAAATCTTGSTAAACTCCTCTTGCAGCTGTAGAAKATAARCCATTAACCTCCCAGTMGAATATAAACCATTAATCTCCAACTTTTAAGCCCACATAGTAATTTTTCACATTTAGGTCTCTTCACTTAGACTATAATGTCTCATTTTGAATATAAAACCCACTCAGACATCTGCTGTTTTCCCCTTAAAGAAGACAGGTTTGCCAGTCTTAAAGCATTATTTACCCTGGGTAAATTTATTTTGGCCATTCCCAGTCACACTCTTCTCCTTCACTAGCTGAAAAATTACCATGGCTTAACAAACRTGATAATGGGTGATCTTCCAGCGCTATCAGTTAACTCTCTCAGCATCTCGTCTGGTGGCATAGATTTGCATGGAGTTCTTTCATGAGATCCCTGACCTGATTCTTACCCACTGGTGACAATTGACTTTCTTGTAGGTGGCCTCTAGACTGTTACAGCCTGGGAATCATGGCAGCAGAGGATAAAATAACAAAGCTATGGAGTGCTTCAGCCTTACCCAAGCCCACTGTCTCTAAAGCACAGTCCCCATTTAGCAAATATCCCCTGTTTTCCTTATTCAGGGGTTTAATGCTAATGTAGTGTAAAAGCTTTTCTTGTTGCTATTGATGTCCATTACAATTTCAGCTGAACTTTGGCTTTCTTGGCAMTCTCTCTGCATACTTGATCAATGCTTCTATATTCCTCTTTTGTAGCTTGTTCTTGCTTTCACTTTGTGGATCCTTTGTGTGTGTGTATGTGTGTGTAGGAGCTCAGTCATGAAAGTCCTGTGTAGCCAAGCTGGGTTCCTGGTGCACCCAGCCTTGTTCCAAAACAAGTCATATGTTAGCTGTTGCATTGGTGGCTGTGAAGACATTAATTTCTTCCAGGCATCAAACTGCTGCAGAAATCAATAAACAGGGAAGAGGAAGGTGCTTTTAAAAGTGACAAGTAAACCTGCCTAACATATTTTTATAGAATAGATAATTTTTTTCTGAAATATTTGTTCAACTTCACTTTTTCTTAGTAAAGTTGAGTAAAACTAATTAACACTTTCATCACGATAGRACAAGATAGAGCAAGTTTGAGCTAAGAGCTAAGCAGCTGCTTAGAACTTCTTTTTGTCTTTGGCTGTTTCAGCCTTTGGGAGTGTCTTGGATAATAACACTGCATACATATTTTCATAGAAAAGAGACTATGAACTGTTGGCCTAGGAAACCTGAMAAAATAGCAGAACTAGAGAAGATAGTGTTTCTGATTGCACAATTAAAGAACAGGGTAAAATGCTGTTCCCTGGGAACTRGGAGTTCAGCCAGGAAAGAAGACCTTTATCAGAAATGTTTCTGGCTCTGTTTTGCYGTGTTGAGTAAAAGATCTCAGGTGATGTGGTTGGGTCCTAAGTGAGTTACAAGAAAGCCTGCAGAATGTCTGTATAATGTCTGTGCTGTCTCAGATATGTTTCTTTCTGACTTAAGGGTTTCCCTTAGGAAAACAAAAGAAAACGAAAGTGCTTTGAGATTAGCATCTGGTTTTTGATTACTGTGTTGAACAATGACAGTGAACATGAGAAACTCTTGGACACCTCCTCAGCTGACATTATAAACATTATAGATAAGTTCTAATAAATAAGCCCTTCGAGCTGAAGTTTCTCTTAAGATGTCATAAATTCAGTACATAAATTACCTGGATTCTTTCATTACATGAAAAGTACTTCGAAGAGGGAGCAGTTTGACTTTGCTGTGTCTGATATACTGGGTTTTACTTCAGCCTTAAGTTGATTGATAAATGGATTTAAATAAAACCATTCCTTATGTGGAACTTRTATTTTCCTTCCAGACCTTCACCTGGACTATTCATTAACCGATGAGTTCTGTAAGAATCACTTCTTGGTTGGACTGCTTCTAAGGGAGGTGGGCAATGCCTTACAAGAGTTCMGAGACGTGCGGCAGATTGCCATCAGCGTGCTCAAGAATTTGATGATAAAGCATTCTTTTGATGATAGATATGCTACCAGGGTAAGTGTATTGCTATGCTAGTAGTRMAAAATGATAAMGTTTAGGTGTTCACACATACRGAWTTTTTTTTCTTTCACAAAAGAAACMCTTGTTAATTTGCAGCAAACCWATTTCTGCTCAGACTGTGGTGAAAACTGTATCAAAATCAATCTGCAAGTTCCATCTTGTTACTGATGAAATGACAAAGCATCTTTTAATATAATTTTATCTGGGTTTGCATTTTAGCRCAGTGTAATCTAACTGCTGTGCTTWAAGTAATCAGATTTTTGCAAATATGTCCTAAGCTCTTCGTTTTATTAAATATTGGCTCTTAATATTTGGCAGCTATCCTTCCATCATGTRTTATTTCTGAAATGGTTATAAGAAAACTGCAAGTCATGGTGGTAAATTTTGAGTGATTTTTAATTTTCTGACTTTTTTAATATCAGCGGTGCTGTGGAGAAGCGAAAAAAATTATAATGAAAGGTATCATTAATTTATCAAGCTAASATAATATTAATTTACTTGGCTAGTCTTAGCTGAAATCTCATTAATTTTGGAGKTTTTCTGCATTATATTGGGACAGTAAAAATTTACGGAGCTTCTGTAAATTAGAATGAAATACAGTGATGATCACTGCTTTTGCCATTAATGAACTTGTGAATGTGGGCAGTGGCTTGGCAAATATTTATTAAGTGGTTTTTTTGTAACTTAGGAGTGAATAGATTAAAACTAATTGGTGATTAAAAATTGAAACTGTAATTTTTAAATGAATTGTTGAAYTCTATTTAGGGTCATCAAGCAAGGATAGCCACTATGTATTTGCCACTTTTTGGTCTGCTCATAGAAAATGTTCAGCGGATCAATGTTAAAGATGTGTCTCCGTTTCCTGTTAACCCTTCCAGYAATGTGAGTGACCATTTCTGTTTGGTATTCTGAATTATTTTTATCATAATTTATTGRTAACATGTATATGAAACACTGCATAGTCCTGGTGAACAAGGAGCTTCATGAGCTTCAGAACTCTGCAGTTTTTCAATTCATTTCAGCATGGACACAAATGGGCCACAAATAGATTGTTAATTTGCTAGAAATTAGAGAAAAATTTGACCCTAAAACAATGTGATTTTGAAACAGCTGTAGTACAAGTGGGCTGATGRCTACTGGAGAATTAATTAAAATGTAATTTTTGAGGGAAATGCATTTATATAGTTGCATACAATTATTAAATCTAGGATTTTATTATTTACGTATTTTACTTTTGTCCATATCTTGCTGTGTTCCATTTGGTATTAAGAAAAAAGTCTCCCAAAGCCTTCCAGTGAGAGAAATATTTCAGTGTTTGAAATAAAAGTAATGTGAGTCTTTTTGAAAAATCTGGTTTATAGTGTTTAAAATTCAATTGAATATTCATTTCTTCAATGTTGCCTGAGGTATTTAAAGTTTCAGKGTATCCCAAGCTTGTGCAAATATGTGAACATCTCATTCCATTATTTTGAGCATATTTAATAGACATTAAAATTTAAGGAAGAAATACATAACAAATGTTTCTCTAGAAGATGTGTCATATTCATTAAGTCCATAATGTAGGAAAATAATCACATTTTCCTCTCTTCTCCAAACAGAGCACAAAAGATGATGCTCAGATTTTGCCAACTGCAAGTCAGTTAGTAACTCCACAAAAATCAGGAAACACATTGGATAACAATCTTCCTAAAGATCTATTTGGTGTTATCTCTGGCATCGGTAAGCACTTAAAAAAATTTAAAATAAGTTAAAAGGAACTGGTTTACTTTTTCATTAGTTATCAGAAATWWATGTTGTGTGTCCAACTTTGGYTGCTTCCTGCATGTACAGTGGAATRTCACTGCTCCTTTCATTACCAGAACCTCATGGAGTCAAGAGCTCAGCATGGGTTAGATTTCAGTCTGTACATGAAATCTGTCTTTTGGGATCTTTTGGGGTTTGCTCTTCTATATGAAACTGAAGCTATTTTCTGGAGCAGAGCTGTTTTTTTCCCTGTCAAAGGTGATAGTTAAAATATTAAAAATGGGAAAGGTTTTTTTTAAAATACACATGCTTCTTCATAGAAGTGTGTRTCTATTACACATATGGTTTTTATGCATGTATCTACATAGTTGTACATAAGTCTGCATGTATGTACTCACATATATACTTTGCTGAAATTCTAGAATAAGTTTGTCTTCATTAAAAGTAACTAAATTGAATAGATTATTTGCCTGAAAAAATACACGGTGGTTTTAAAAGTCTGAGTGAACTATGGAGTGACTTTTGTGTATTTTTCAAGATTTTCATGTTGTTTGGGGTTGTGGTTTTATTTTTTTTTTAGCTTCCCCATATACCACGTCAACTCCAAATATTAATAGCGTGAGGAATGCTGACTCAAGAGGCTCTCTTATAAGYACAGACTCAGGAAACAGTCTCCCAGAAAGACACAGTGACAAGAGCAATTCTCTTGACAAGGTAAAAAAAAAAGAAACAAATGAAGATAAACCCCAAAAGTGTATTTGTAAGATTTCATCCTAAGTTCCTAAGTCTGATAGGAGTTAACTTCTCTGATGTCCATTGTGGGTGGACATTCTAGAATAACTCTACAGGAGTGGTTTATATAAGTCTTTCTTTTGCAAAATAATTATCCTGTGAACTCCTTTTGCATTCCATTTATAGATCTGTTTCACAGAAAATGCGAACAGATTTTCAATGTAGAGATGTAAGCAAGCAGTTTGCTTAAAAGTCCTTTGCTAGAGAAAGGCACTAGATGAAGTGTATAGGATTTTGCTAGAGAGAACTGAATTCTAGTTAGAACAGCTGTGATTTTGTTGAGACCATCATTCCATCCTTTTCTATACACAAAATACTTAGCATTTTTTAAATGTTGAAAAAAACCAGTTGTTGTGCTTTCTCTGGGTGATTGCTTTTATAATAGTCTGACTTCTCTGTATCATTTCACTTTAAAGCTGTTACAGATTAGGAGCTCTGGCTGCAGTAGCTGTGAGGTATTCAGTCCTGTCTTTCTAGAGTTTGTGTCGATACTGATCACGTTTCATTTTGTTAGATCTTGTTGTGCAAGTCACAACATGTTAACTTTTTCCCCTTGACTCTGACATGCCTTCGTGTGGCAGAGAGAGAAGCTTCTCAGAAGGCACTCTGCTCATGCTTTGCGCCCAAATGGAGAAGAAGAAGAAAATTCCCAACCTCCAAAGAAAAACCGTGTTACTATGGATTTTTCACTTCTGACAATCCCAGCTTTGCCAGAGAAAATTTTGCATACCACTTTCTCTCTTCAGTTACAAGAAGTATCTGGTTTTTGTGCTTGGTATAGTTCAGCTTCTGAGTGAAGTGTGTGGTCAGTAGTTTTGCCGCTTCTTTGCAACAGTTGAATCTCAAATCCAATATGTGCAATTTAACAACGTAAAACATGTTGAAATGTAAACCTGGAGTTCATACACATGACCTAGTTTAAGTATATAATATCCAAACTGTTTAAATATCTGCAGAATTTGGGTCTTTGGGTCTTCGGGACTTTAATAGAACTAAAATATCTTCTTTGTTATTGACCAAKGTAATAAAGAAATGTCTTGGTATACACTGTTGCTAAATGGCAATGCTGTCACCTATTCCTTAGTTGTCCAGTTGTTAATTACTAATATGTAGTGTTTTCACCGAGTAAAAGGGTTTTCAAAGGAGTCAACATCCTTTGAAAATTCTACTCTGGTCTGCCAATTTAGGTAACRCAGGATTTATGTTTTGCATGCTGTTAATATTTTCCCCAAATAATACTTAATCCTGGCTTCTTATTTGTTGCTTTCTGAACTTTCTTTCTAGTAGATCAGTTTTTCAGTGCATGCTATCTCCCAGTTTTTGCTCATTGCTTGATATCATTAGTGAAGAGTCATGTTTTTGTTCTAATTTTCTTTCAGAATTATTCTTTCAGAATAATTATGCTTGTGGAATCACAATAGACTGGAAGTATATCAGTTTCTGTTTCAATATGGGCATATTTTATAGGTTATTGACATAATTTTAAATGAAGCTTCTGAGTAGCTACAGTSCTAGTTATATCCATGGACATATTCAGCAGTCATAGTGGGAATATTATCTGGTGCTCTGGGCARTTTCTGAAAGTCTAGGAAACACGGATTCTGTTTCTGCTCTGTCACCCATTGATTGCCTGCTCTGTTTTAGTATCCAAAAAGTATCCAAACCTCCTTGTTCACCAGAGATATTTCAAAGATAAACGCTTTAAGGTCTTTAGAATCTGCAATAATCAGGTTTATAGAGKTGTCTACCTCCTCCTAACTTACAGTGACTTCTGGACTTCTGGTATTTGTGATAGTGGCACATTCAGTTTCACTCTGCATCCATTCAATGACCGGTAGGTGAGTTACACATTTTCTAGTGTCAGATTTAGAGATGGTTTTAGGACAGCAGTTCTTTAATGTGACAGAAAGGATTAAAGGGCTCAGCAATCAGTGATCGTGATTGCTGGAAATGTTCCTTCATGGTTAGCATGTCTCCTGCTTTTGGTTAGGAGTGTTCCAGGAACGGTTGTTCTACCCTAGAGGTACAGTCACTCCTTGTTTTTGTGAAACCAAGTGCTTTTCTCCCTTGAGTCTACCTTTTTATTTGTAATTTATGTTTTTTTTTAGAATGAGAGTTGTATACACATTAGTTATACCAGACTGTTGACTTCACAGAAAACTTATTAAGTRTCTGGTTCATTTTCCATTTGCATAAGTGGCATATTGGATACTATAAAGGGCATAATTTTTACTTTAAACAAATATTTATACAGTATGTTTATAAAAGCTTCAGACTGAGGATTTTGTAACACTTGACTGTGTGGGAATTATTCTTTTATAAGTAAGTCTTTGCCGAAGGTTCAATTGATATATTTCACAGTTTTATTTTTCCTTTTTTTTCTTTTGTGGTACACATTTTGAAAGACCAATTATAGAGATTTTTTTCTTTTTGGACATAGGATTGTGGATTGCTGATAAACTTCCCACAAGTGCAGGAATTGTATTAACAAATGAAACAGGGAGAGGGTTTTGCTTTTGTTTGGGTTTGTTTGTATGTTGGGGGTGAAGGGGAGAGCAAAAGCAAGTTATTTAGTATTTAATCTTACAGAATGCATATTACTGCCCTTCTTGTATGTTTTCCTTGAGGTTCTTGCATCTTTAAATGGAACAAATTTTGTAGAGGCAGGCCTGTCTGCAGTTCAGCATMAAGTCTCTTGAAAAGCAAGGGAGCATATATGTATCACTTAASAGTAGCATTTGGTTTTCAAGTATTTCATCTAAGCAGAAGGAGTAGGCTTGATTTCTACCATGTGGGTACCTAGGTATAGTTAACTTTTTTAATAATCACTCTTGGGTGACTTTTCCTCTTACTTCTCCTGCTGGGGGAAAGAATTATATCTAGAAGGAATKAAAAATAAAGGCAAAGAGGCTTGATTTGGTATACTTCACATGTGTAGCGTGTGTTTTAGTGACCTGTCTCTACATGAAACATTTTTGTTTCCATTCTGAGATCCTTTTCCTGTTGCAGGAATTATTAAATCAGTTGAAAACATTTTAGTCTATTATCAGTTTAAGAACTCTTCAGCCAAAATACATCTGTTTGCTTTTCAGAACCAACAGAGCAGCACTTTAGGAAGTTCTGTTGTTCGATATGACAAACTTGACCAAGCAGAGATCAAAAGCCTGCTCATGTGTTTCCTTCATATTTTAAGAAGTATGTCAGATGGTAGGTAATTCTTCCTGCTTTTTRTAAATTCCAAGTAATATGCTAGATTTATTCCTGTTTTTTCAGTAAGTAATTGTTATATGTACCCCACAAGCCATTTCTAGATTCTCTGAATTCCCATTATCTGAAAACTAAGAACTGATGTTAACTGTTTTATTTATTATTTTTGACTGTTTGCTGCCTTTATTTTAATATTTTTCATTTTCCTAGATGCATTGTTTACATATTGGAACAAGGCTACAAAATCTGAACTCATGGACTTTTTCACGATTACCGAGTAAGTTTTTGTTGTGCTTGTCATGCAATTGTGTGTTTTGCTGTTCTGTTAAACACGTCAGTGTGGATATAAGCATGTGTAAATTTTTTATTTATTAAAATAATTAAATACTGTTCTGATCTATTCAGTCCCTAACATAATGTGCTCAATTGCATGTCTGTCCAATTCCATGAAAGTCACTGGGATTTAGGCTATGCAGAAGGGATCTGGGGAAGTATTTGAACAAGTAGTGCTCAGAGTATTGCAGTGCTCATGGAAGAGGAACCAACTGTTTTGATACCTTTCTGCAATAAATTGCATCTTGTAACATCATTTTTTTAATCGCAAATATGGAATTGCATGACTTCAGAACCATGCTGCTAGCATTCCTCATGTGTTTTCTGCTGTTCTCTAAGTGAAAAGATATATGATGAATCTGCTATYTGTCATCAATGGCTACACTCCATCTGAAAAACTTAGAATGTAAAAAGATAAGAAGATATTAGAAAGGGGAATTGAAGTTATTTTGCACTTAGAATAACCAGTTTGGGGAGGCAAACATCATTCTGACTTTGTGGTTTGGAGACAGCTAAGCTACTTAAGGTCTCAGTAAAAAATGGAGCTGAGCTGAAGAGAAATAAKGCAGTTTTTTCCCTCATTCTCAACTGACACATGGAAGAGAGAGTCTGAAAGCTTTCATTTTGGCTTTACATTTTAAAGAAGAATGTTTAGAATGTCTTTTGCCCRTCTGTCTTGTCACTGTTAGACTCACAGTAGCTGTTTGGGTTCAGAGCTTTGGGATAGGTGTGTTCTGGAGKTACTTTAGGGTATTTTGCTGTCAATCCCAATTTGCTAAAAAAAATCAGACATCTGTGACTGGCTTCAGAAGAGCCATGTTTACCTTTTCTTGGCTTGGGGAATTTCAAGGGTGGGAGAAATAAAGAAGTTTATTGATGTAAGAGTTTAAAGTTAGCAATAATGGTTAAATAATTCCAATGTACATAAATCTAGAAAAGATTGGTTTAAGTGTGGCTTCTCTGATTTGTGTTCTCTGCAGAGTATGCTTACATCAGTTCCAGTACATGGGAAAACGATACATAGCCAGGTACTGTGTGGAATTTAAATTTCACTGTCTTATTCACTAATAATTACAGTGTGTACGCTATGCCTTGAACCTCTGTAACAAATTGCACGAGTAGAAGAGTTATTGTGAAATGGTGCAAAAGATTTTGAAGTAAGTAACTGTTACTATATTAACAAATCTGTATCCTGTCTGAAAGTCTGGTGAACAATCTGCGAGTTGTTAGTTAATGATGACTTTAAAATCCACCCCTTAAATGCTATCTTTTAGCGTTTTTTCTTTGAAATAATGTCTTTGAGAAAGAAATTTTATGATCTGTTGAGTTTATTTAGTTGGCCATAAAATCATGTAATTTGAAATGTTTTAGAAATTTTGTATATATAATATTTTTACTGAAAGGTGAGTAGTGAACATTCCAAAGTTGYTGKTTTTAAATTTGAAGTCCGAAGAAGRTCTGTGGGAGTCAGAAGCTTGTATTCAGTTATTTTAGTRTCTTTGCATGAATGTTTTATCTTAATGCAAAGTAGTTTTTAATAGAGTAGAAGATAGCAAATTCTTTAAACCTTACACTATGGTTGATATGGTAATACTGTTATAATTAAACTGGTGKAGTTAAAATAATGGCCCTCTTGAAGTCAGTGAGAAAGTTGTTGCTGACTTTGGATGATAATGCATTCTCACTATAATGTTAACTTTTTTGGTTTTAATTTAGATAATGTGAATCTTTTTCTACAAACTTGACTATCTCCTTGGAGATTTTTCTGAAAAAAGAATGTTCACATAACCTAAAAAACCTCAAAAATAAACCTGGCTTTCTTGAAGTTTTGATTGTAATCTTTGTGTTCAAATGTATGTCAAATTCTGGATTTACAGGAGTCTATAATTTCCAGGCTTTTTGTAAAACTTCTTCCAACTACTTTGTTTGACTTGTTTGTGGAGGACACTRCCACACTTCCTTTGTGTTTACTGATCACCTGGTCTGTGTGCTGCATGTTAATGTTGAAAATGTTGAGCTATTGAAATCATCTGGTGTTGTGAAATTTCCCAGTAAATGTAACTTCCATTGTCTTTCACATTGTCACTACACTGAAATATGTCACAGTCAATGCAYGTACTCTTAAAATACACAAATGACAGAGAATGAAAGGGAACAGGGAATTCTGTAATTCAAGCACTGGTTTTCATCTTTCATCAGCTCTGGTGGTGGTACACAATAGGAAGTTAGCCTGTACTGATTGCTAACACAGATCACTTTTCTGTTTTCTTCATTTTGATTGCTGCAATTTTAACAAAGTCTATGGCTCTTCTCCCTTCCTGCTTGGGTAAGCAGTATATGATRCTATCTCAGTTCATTCCTGCTCTGCTGTTGCACGTGTGCTTTCTAATTTTACTGCTGTGTGTCCTAACTTCTTGCTGAAATTTTGCAATTGAAATAGAGAATTCAATTTTGGGTTCTGAGTATTTTCAGAATTAATGTTTTCAAGTATTTATTTTTTCAAAAGCTCTGAAGTAAATTTAGCACTTCAAGAGTGGCTGCTTTTGTGCTTTTGCTTTCATGCTTTGAGGTTTTAAGAAATAGTTTGCTGTGATGCTTTTTTTAAAAGCTACCTATTTTTGTTTTATAAAGAAAACAGCGAATAGGTTGCATTATCATTCTTTCTATAAAACTTCTTGTGCTTAACTAACAGCACTTCCTGTCTTGCTGCAGTTTGACATGTCTAACTTTTGCTTCTATCCCATTTCACCCATCTTGCAGGAACCAGGAGGGGTTAGGATCCATAGTTCATGATCGAAAATCTCAGACATTGCCTGTTTCCCGTAACAGAACAGGAATGATGCATGCCAGATTGCAGCAGCTGAGCAGCCTGGATAACTCTCTCACTTTTAACCACAGTAAGTCTCATGACATGATAACATCTGTCATCCTCAACCAGTACCACAACACCAGAGACAGGTCCCAGAGCCACACCAGTGCATCCCGATGACTTTTACTGTTCTAGGTCAAATGAATAGCTGGAAGCAGTCGATGGTCTGTTCTCTGCTTTGTGATAGAACAATCAATGCTGGCTGATGCCATAACATGGAGCATGGTTAATTACAGTATATCTTAAAATTGTATTTTAATTCTTTTGGAGTTATATACACCTCAAATTTGTGCTGCACATAGTTACAAAATTTACCTTTTTTTCTCCATTTGCCTTATTAAGCTTTATTTTTTTTTGTTCCTACTTGGTCTTATAAATTACTAGTCTAAAAATAAATATATGCACTCTGACCATATCTCCATGTTTTGACATCCCCTAAGGAGAAATAATTTTCTTAGAATTTCTACGAAGATTGTGAGCCCATGATTTAGTTTGTCTGGAAGTAAAAAAGCGTCCAATAATGAAGTGATTTTTCTGTTTTCAGTGTGAGAAAGATATCAAGTATTCTTGGAATTTCTGTAGACAATGGTAAGATTTAATCAGGTTGAAGTCAGCTTGTATAGACTGCTGTATTGAAAACTAAATCTGCTTGTGGCCTATCTTTTTAAACATGCTGCTTCTAAATTGCAATATACTGTATGTGAAGTATTCTAAAGCACCATTTTTCAATTTTCAGCTTCAAAAAACAATGAAACTGGTTGACTAATCCAGTAAAATACACCACTGGTACTGAAAAGAATTGTGTGCAGTAAAACGATTATTTGAGTTAACTGTATGTTCACTGTGTTCATTCTTTGATTTCCCAAAGCATATCTAACTGTCTCTTAAAATCTTTTAGCTCTTTTTTCTGCAATATAAAGCAAAAGTTTGCCAAATTGCACAAGATTTACCACATTGTTTTGTGTAAAAGTGAAAAAAAAATCCCAAAGTACCTCTCTATTTATAAATGCATTATCACATCTGTTTAAATATAAGAAATGCGATTGCTTGCTTTTAGAATGTTAGACAACTATCTCTGTGGAAATTACTTTTTTTTCCTCGCTGCTGCTGCTGTATCAACATAATTTCTACATGGTTGTTGATACACAAAAGAAARCCTTTACACTGTGTGGCTACACATTGAATGTAGTATAATACTTTGTAGATAAAGATTGATTTTTAAAAAGAAAATCTGAGAAATAGATAGCACGTCCCTGTGCAAAGAGATTTCATACTTCCAGAACTTGGCAATGTTTACTGATTTTTTAGGAAATGGTGAGCTGAAAGATTTTAAAAAATGCATGCTTACGTAAAAACCTTTCTGTTCTTTTCCATCTGAAGGAAATTATGAAGGAAGGTGTCTCAGATAAGTTTGTCTAAACTGATAATAGGTGTTTTTTAATGGACATTTAATAAATATCAGGATATTACACCTTGTATTGACCAAGATTTTACAAGTAGAAAATATGTTGCTGTAAAAACCATATCAAGTGTGAAATTGATTTTTATATCTTTGATCTTGCTGTCTAACTTCCAGTTTTGTTTAGTTGTCAGTCTGCCTCTATCATGTATCCAAAGTAGCATTCAGATCTTGAAAAATCTTTTAGGTATTCTATGTGGGATACATAAAGGAAGTATCTGGTGGAAATAGTTGCTTTGTTTCTAAAATCAAGATTCTTTGGCAAGATTAGTGTAAATTATAAACTTTTTTTTTCCCTTTCTAATCACCTGAAGAAAAAGAACTGAAATAATGATGTGAGAGATACATTTCAGTATCTGAGAAATTTCATTATAGTTTTGTGCTTAAAGAAAGAATGTRCAAATGTAAGGAAACTGGTGGTTACAGGGGTACACGTGTAGTTCAGCCAGGGAAGCAAGAAGGTGCAGAAAGAAGTGGCCAGGTGTCATTATAAAACACTGTGGCATTTCTTCAGCTCTTTACTTGATCTCAGCWAGTTTGTCATCCTTGCCATTGATTTAGTGATGATAAGTTGGCTGTAAATCTGACTTATAAACATGGTCCAGAACAAATTTTTATGAAGCAGCCTGGGCACATTTGTCAATCTRGTGCTCAAAGACTGGTGTTAGGGAACATAAGTGACATATTATAATCAGTGGTAAAGCAGGATATGTTTTTAAAATTATTAAAATACACTATGGAACTAGAAGTGATAAAATGTTTTTATTGAMTATGGAGCCATTGCATGGTATTGCTACAAGAACAGAATTTATTATTTGGGCGCTAAACTGCATATAAGTACAGGATTGTATTCCTTCAACTCTTATTGTTCTGTATTTTATCATGGTTGACTTGGGATTARCTTTGAGACCATTGTAACATCACTAAATTACCAAAATTACATATTTTCAGCTGTAACTTCATCCTTTCTGCAGTACTTACCAATATATATGTGTGTATATATATAACTGTATAACTTTATATATATATATACATGTGTATACATGCACATATATATGAAATATCACATAGTTTTAACTGCTGTTTAATTCTTCTATTGTTGAAGTTCTTACTCAATATATTTTATGATCCTGTGCAAATTATGTTGGAATAATTATGTGTCCATWTTGGAAACTATTTAAATGCATATGAATTACTTTTCTGTACTGAATACTAATTTCTGCCAGGCTTTTTACTTGTTAATCTTTTCCTAGTTCAGCAAGTCTTTTGGAAATAAGAAACATTTAAATGAGTGTATCCAGCACTTACACTTCATTTGGAATTTCTGTAGGCTATGGCCATTCAGATGCAGATGTCCTTCACCAGTCTTTACTTGAAGCAAATATTGCCACCGAAGTTTGCATTACAATTCTGGACACTCTGTCGTTATTCACAATGGCTTTTAAGGTTTGTTCATGACTTGGTTTCAACTTCTTCCATAAATATCTTTGAGAAGAAATATTTTTTAAATTATTTTTTAGATTACATTTSGTAGTCTATTAATTTAGCATTGTATTTTTAATTTTTCTAGCATTGTATTTTATTATTGTCATGTAAAATTTATATCTCATAGCAAAATGCTTTGGCTTTAGTTACACATCATACACCGGCAGTAATCTGTGGGAAAAGCTGCTTCCTCAGCCTAAMTTCTTAAAAATAATTCTAAAAGCTTTAGTGTCTATCTGATACTAGTGGTAAATGTGTCTTTTAAATGGCCATGTAAGGTCAAAGATCCATGGCAAAACCATAATTGGATGCTCTCAGACTTWCATATTGAACTGGGCTCCTTATTATAGTAATGCACTCATTAATAGTGATTTGTGTGTTCCTCTTCTGTAAYTTTTTTCAACTTGTCCACTAATAAGACTTCTTTTAGTTGTATCAGATGCTGTAGAGCTCTCCTGTGGAATCTTTATATAGCACACCCACTTACTTACCCCTCTTGTCTATTTTAATGAGATTTTCCAACATTAAAATCGAAGCCATAAAAAGGAGAGATGATAATTCTAGCTTGTTTCTCCTCTAATTGGGGAAGTGTATCCAGATTCTTGCTTGAAGATTCAAATTTAGTGTCTTATCTCTAATCTAGTTATGAAAGCATGATCTTATTTACAATKAAATTCCTTTTACCAGTAATTTAATTAATAGAGTTTAGGGCCAGTTCTGTCCACAGACCTCGTGACAGACTTAAAAATGAAGATATCTAGCTATAAAGATTTAATACCAATGTTTTAAATCAAATTTAAATTAAAATTTAAATTAATGTTTTAAATTAAATTTAAATTACTAATGTTTTAAGTTTAAATTTTTAATTATCAACCCATCATGCTTGGAATGACAATCCTTCAAGGTTATCTGTGTGTTGTATATTGAGAAAGTAGGCAAGAGTATGCCAGAATAGTCTCAAAGATCCAAACAAAACAGGTAGAAGAATCAGGAGCTCCTATTCAATAAATGTCACTAAAATACATAAATTCAGAGTCATATGATGTTTTGGGGTGTAAGGGACTTCCAGAAATCATCCAGTTCAATCAACCTTTCTGCATGGGCAGAGACAGCTTCCACTAGACCAGGTTGCTCAAATCCCCATCCAGCCTGGTCTTGAAAATAACTTCCAAAGAAATGGGCAACCTCTACAWCCCAGGGCAATTTGTTCCATTGCCTCAGCACCTTCACTGTAAAGGAAAAGTCCTCCTTATGTCCAGTCTGAACCTACCCTCTCCCCCTCATTTGGAGGGAATGACAAGGAAGAGTGCAGTGTACAGAGGTGAATTGCAGAAGGTGCAAGACCTTGTAGAATCATGTTGTAGTAGGAGATGCTGCAATGAGAAAATCACACTGTCTGAGCTGCTGAAGCAAAGTGTGTTAATACTTTGAGTGTGTCTCTCAAAAAGCCATTAATAGAAATGGATTTAATTAAYAACTGATAAAAACAATTGTGTTCTGTAAGTCTGTTCAGAAGGCAACACCTCCTTTATGAGCAAAATTATTGAAATGTTAGAAATACCTAACTAAAATTAGGTATAGTTTTTATAGTTGTACAACAGATGTGTGTTATCAAACATCTTGGTAATGCTATAGAGATTGTATTTTTAATTGTCCTGCTTTTTGATGATGTGTATATGTTCTTAAAGTAGTATAAATGTATCACTGTACAAAACTCCTAAATTCTCATYATCATGTTCAAGAATCAGCTACTGACTGATCACGGACATAATCCACTGATGAAGAAAGTATTTGATGTCTACCTCTGCTTCCTTCAAAAGAATCAGTCTGAAACAGCATTGAAAAATGTATTCAGTGCTTTAAGGGCACTTATTTACAAGGTAAGAAGTTTAAAAAACTACATCTTCAAGTACTTGTCCAGTTCTTTAGTTAACAGTAARCTATGTAACAATTTGAGAGCTAACATCCCAAAATAAAATTGATGAATAAAGGACAGATTTGATCTCAACAGTGTGGAATGCTTGTCCTTYGAATTGCTGTAAAAATTGTTTTGTGTCATGAGCTACAATAACTCTTGTTTTTTTCCACAGTTCAAGGATATGAATATATTTATGTTTTTCTTGAGAGGCTTATTTGATCAGGATCTGAAGCTAGTTTTTATGAATAAATTCTTTGTTTTCTTCTTTTTCCTCAGTTTCCTTCTACATTTTATGAAGGTAGAGCTGATATGTGTTCTGCACTGTGCTATGAAATTCTCAAGTACTGTAATTCCAAACTGAGTTCAATTCGTAACGAAGCTTCTCAGTTACTTTACTTCTTAATGAGAAATAATTTTGACTACACAGGGAAGAAGTCTTTTGTTCGAACACATCTGCAAGTTAGTATATTTTCTTTGTTTTTTGGGTTGTTTCTTTGGGTTTTTTTTTCAATATTGTAGATAAACAGTTGCATGCCAATGTGCAAAAGCTGCCAGATAAAGACTCCAATTATTTAGGTTCAAGTAAGGCTGATATTAAGAGTGAAAAGATGGCATTAAAATATAWTCAGTACAAGGAAATACTTAGAAACAGTTGCATGACCCTGTGTTTTGTAGGAAATAAATTTTATTTATCAAGGCAAATGTTCTGTTTTATAGATGTTATTTTGTTTGTTAAATGGTGTACCCTGTTGCATCTGAAGAAGGAAAAGAATGCAGCAGCAAGCACATAAAAGCCTAAAACAAAACAAATAATTAGAAAATTGTGTGTTCTGACAAAGCTAGGAACAGTASTTTGCCAGTTTAATGACCTCTGGCTAGTTCACCCAGCAATTAGTAATTTGTCTTGAATTTACACAAGCCTGTTTTTTCCTTGCCTATGTTATTRTACAGGTAATTGGAAAAGAAACCCCAAACATTATTTTATTTRGGAGAATAATTTTTCAATTAAAAAGAACAAAATTTCCTTTGTAATTGCTTTGTAGGTACATCTTAAGGGTATTTCATGAAGTATGCACTAACAAGATATTTGTTTYTGTCAAGGTTATTATTTCAGTGAGCCAGTTAATTGCTGATGTTGTTGGAATTGGTGGAACTCGATTTCAGCAGTCTCTTTCCATCATCAATAATTGTGCCAATAACGACAGAATTATCAAGGTCTGGTTTTATTCTTATTTCCATACTGTCAAAGGATGCTTGAAGACTCTTTCATAGCATCTTTTCCAGTTATGTTTTATCATTTTGCTGAGCAATGATTAGAAAAAAGTCATTAACCTAACTTTTCCATATTTTAGCACACTACATTCCCTTCTGATGTGAAGGATTTAACAAAACGGATTCGCACCGTGCTGATGGCTACGGCTCAGATGAAGGAGCATGAGAATGATCCAGAAATGCTTGTAGACCTCCAGTACAGTTTGGCAAAGTCTTATGCCAGTACACCTGAGCTGAGGAARACGTGGTTAGACAGCATGGCGAGGATCCACGTTAAAAATGGAGATCTTTCAGAGGTAAGAGAAAAAAAGTCCAACTCATTTTAACTTTGTAACAAGCTAAAACTTATCTTTTTAGAAAGGGGATGTACCATATGTAGTTTTCAGCATGCAACGTAATAAGTATTTTTAGTACATTTTGAATTGCTGCTGGATTAGTTTCAATAGCTGATAAGTTTTTGTCCTACCCAAGTACATCTGTAAGTAATTTCTGATTATTAATGTAAGGAACATGTTCAACTGCTATAGCTGACACACTGCTGAGAATGGAATGCTCAGTGCAAGCCATGGAAGACAGGCCTTGTGCTTAAAAATATCTTTGTTATTACTTGCTAGAACACTTAAAGCCACTCCTTGAATTCCCCTCCTGTTATCTTCATAGAATTAGCTTGATTTTATTCCAAATTGCTTAATAAAAAAATTCCTAATGTTCTTAAAACTGACAAAAAATTTCTTGTGTTGTTTGAAAACAAGGAAAGCTTTCTGATTTTACTCTGTTGTTAAAATATTTAATTCTAGCAGAAAGGAGAATTGAGAGTGGGGATTGTTGTATGTCTTAGTGTAAATATTTTATCCAGATACTGATTAATTTTGTTTCTTTCTGGAAGTCTGTTCCATCTGAAAGTAAATTGCTTTGTATGAAATCATTGAATTTCATAAATATCTGTTAGGRTGAGCATCATGTAAACAAGTAAATATCTCCAGGAAATACAAGCTGCTATCTTCCTAACTCAATTCTTAATAATAGAATTCTCTTCTTCTATGCAGTAGTGACATAGAAGACATACACAGTACTCTGTTATTAGCTTGTCTTCTGAAGTGAAMARCYTCAGGTATCTGAAAAGACAAGAATYATTAACAGCTTTTTTGTTTCACATAGCACTTAAAATACATGCCAAAAAAGAGACTTGCCTGTTTTTATTCCAKCATGATGCTCCTACCTTGTAATTTGTGACCCATGGTATCACTCCTAGATTGTGAACTGCTGTCCATGCCACTTGGTGCTCTGGTTAAGGAGAAGGGAGTGCACTTGCACAGTTCCTGTTTTGCATAAATGAGGTGAAGAATTCTTCACAGTAGTCATAGAATATCTCCTGCAAAGCAGCAAAAAGGAAAACTGAAGAAATTGTCCCATTCTGGGTCTTTCTTTTTATGCCTTGTTTTTAATAGTTCAATTTTGATTGTATTTTAAAACATTGTTACTATTTCTGTTTTAGGCAGCAATGTGCTATGTCCATGTAGCAGCACTGGTTGCAGAATATCTCACACGAAAAGGTATGATTTGAAAACCTTACTTTAATGTATTCAAATATATTTTTCATTATAGTTTGAAAAAATCAGTTGTTTCCTTGAGGAAATTGTAGGTATTTCAGTGTTCACCAGGGAAAAAATTCTGACCTAGCCAGGTAGCATACTCACATATTTRAGAGTATACTTGCATATCTAAGGGGCAGCATTTCAGATGAAGGCAAAGTAAAATGTTTAGGAAAGTAAAAATTTTAGTTGTACACCAGAACTGCTAATAGCTGAAGTCAGATGCTTTCTAAAGCAAAGTTATCAGTGAATATTCTTGTTCAACAAGGAATCCCTCACTGCCTCTAGGGAAACCTGGCATTGTCTCCTCTCAGAGGAGACAAATTTGTAAAAATTTTCAGATGTTCAATCAGTGATAATAGTCCTCAAAGTGTTTCAGCTTGTCATGGTGTTCTGTAGAAGTGGATTCTGATGACCCTTGAGATAGGGTAGAGAACTCTCTTTTATCTGTAGGATCAGAAGAGTTCTCAGTCAGGGATTTGAGGTATGGATTATATTAAGAAAAAGGGATCTCTAGAAGAAAGTTTCAGGAGTCTGTTATGACTGGTTCTGATGCTGAGTTAGTGTTTTGGATTTGTAGGCAAATTCATCTTCTCATGTTTGTCTTTTCATAGCAGTTCAAAATGAAACAAAATCAGGAGTCTAAAAGATGACTTTTCTCTGCTCTTTTTGTGYTTCTTGACAAATGCTTGTGTAGTGTATAGGCTATTTTCTTTACCCAAATGATTTCAGAACCTTCTCAGAGACCAAACCTGAACTAAGTTGCTTGGACAAATTCCTGAGTCCAGTTGGAAGCCTGATGATACCTGAGAACTAGTGATAATCTCTATAAATTTGTGAGTCCTTTGGGTGATCTGCTATTTTTGTAAACTCTCATATAAAATTTATTTCCTCTCAGTAGTACAGAGGGTCAAACTTCTACCTGTGATATTTCCAGGAACAGAAAAGCCTCTTGCATTTGAGGCAGTCATTCAATAAAACCTCTAGTGGTTGGCTCTTACCTGAGCAGAAAGAATTTTTGTAGGAATGAGTTGTGAAATAAGTATGTGCAAATCCTTGTGCTTCCATAATATTTACCTATTGCCCTTGAGGCTTTAATTGATACAGAAAATCCTGTTTTCTTAATTCAGCAATCTGGTATAATAAAAAAATAGCTAAACAGCATGAGTAAAGAGACAGGGGTCATGTTGAAACATTCTGCACTCCATTTTTGATGAGTATTTTTTTCAGGAAATTAGATGGCTATTTTGTTAGGTTTTTCCCTGATTTTCTGTATTTGAATAATCTGGTTTGCCATCCCTTGATCATTTTGTAGGGTTAATGTAATTCATATTGTTCATGCTGGAACAACTGACATGCCAGAGCTGTTCCTGTGCACAGTTCCAGCATGACTTCACACCRGTTTAATTAAATACTATAAAAGTCACCTTAAGTACCTTAGACTCAGGGTGGAGTAGATTAGGCACGCATTTAAGATAAAGTAGGAAGATTTTGACACTGTTTAGTTTGGTAGGTTTGAGCCCAGATATGAACATTTGTGGTTTTTTAACMTCMATTTGTACATTCACAGTAGTKCAAGGTCTTATATTTTAATCATGCWGTGGCAGGCCRATCAATCYTTTTATTTATTTTGTGGTAGGTATATTTAAACATGGCTTCTGCCTTATCCAGAATCACAAAATGGCCCAATGCTATCCCGCTGGAGAAAAGTAAATTTGTGTGTATTTCTTTTTCAATGACAGGGATGTTTAGGCAGGGTTGCACAGCTTTCAGAGTAATCACACCAAATATAGATGAAGAGGCTTCAATGATGGAGGATGTTGGAATGCAAGATGTTCACTTCAATGAAGTAAGTAAACATAAAAATGTTAGCATTGGTGTACATGGAAGGGCTGGGATTTTTTGCAGGTTTTGTGTTTCAAGCTGGAGAATTACCAATATGAGGGATATAATAATTGTTTTCGGAGCTGCCATTCTTACCCTAAAGCTGAAATAAAAAAATTCTGTGAGGTGTTCCAGCTTCAGAGAATTTACTATATATATATATATATATTTTAAACAGTGCTAGCATATTAACTCAACACCACTTTTGGGATAAAAAAATAAAAATAAGCAAAATGGGGTATTATTATAGCTGGCAGGATGAGCACTAATGTGGGCTATTTATTAGAGTTAGCAAAATCTGTTGTTTTGTAAAACTGACTTGGATTTAAGGTGTTATTCCATCAGAAATAATGAAAATGTATTCACTGTTTTTTGCTGTTTACAGTTTCCCTAAGCAAATACGTCATAACAATGAAAGTGGTTTTACTGACACCAGACTCGTGTCCATGTGTTTTTTCTGGCTTAAGTTTTTCTCCTTGTATCTTTGCTGATCCATCTGTGCTGCCTCTACAGTGATTTTTACTAGTAAATAGCCTGTATGAAAATATTATAAATAATCTTACTTATGAAAAGCTACATCTGCACTACACATTTGCTGGTGTAGTTGGGGAAGAGAGCTACAGACCACTGCTGGCAGCAGTCATGTTGGAAAACCCCCTGATTTATACGTTTAGATGTACAACAAAAGTATTTTTCTTCTGTGTTTTAATTAGTGTATGGTGAAGCTGTATGACAATATTATTTGACTGTGCAAATCATTTTATGGTTTGTATTTTTCTTTAAATTTTTGTGCTGTCTTTAAAACACTGATTCTTCTGATCCAGCATGACATTTACTATCTTACACAAAGCAACATAGAGCAAACTGCTTTAAGTTAACAAAGATCAGGAATTCAAGTGACTACTGCTGGTGGAAAGTTTTGTTGGCAATTCTTGTCACTGTTTCCCTGCCAAACCATTTGTCAGAGTTAAATTATTGTGCATTTTTTAAAATTGGAATGTCTTTATTCTTTTTCTCATTAGTCACTCCCTGCAACAAGAATATACTGCTTTTTCTGGGTCGTTGAACCCTACACAAATTTATTTCCATCTCTCAGTATTTCCGTGGAACGGAAGTAAGCCAAGAGTGAAATTATAAACCTGTAGAGCTTGCAGAGGGTTCAAACCAAGCCAAATTTAATATTTTTCCTGCATGCAACCCTTTCTAAACTTAACCACGTAGTACTCTAACTAAATATTGGAAAATGTTACCATTTTTAAGATAACTTCTGAAAGTTATCTGAAACATGGAAGAAACAATAAAAGGGGACAAGTAATGATACAATAATGAGTAACAATAGGGAAGAACTGTTTTGCTTTAGCAGACTAAAAATCATGGATAAATATGATTATTAGTATTTGACAGAAGTGCTCCAAAACAGTTAGTCCAGTTCTTCAAGGACTAGGAACAGATTCATATATTGAGTGTTTCCTCAGCATGTTCATATGGAAGCAGAACTGTATTGTCTGAGAAAAAAACTGTATGACAGATTGATTGGGTACAGAAGTAAAAAAGCAGAAACATCTTTCAAGCTTTATTTTATTACTACTTAGCAAAATTATGGGAATTCTTCCTATACATGRTAACACAAGCCATGTGAAATTTCTTCCTTAAAACTTGAGATTCCCTGTTTGCCAGTTATTTTAGAATTAAATCTCCAAAGGAGCATTTACAAGTATTGGAGGATCAGAGAGAATCCCTTCAGGCTTCTAAAAGGGCCAAAACATGTTTCATATTTTCCAGTTTATAAAAATTCTTCTTAATTAGTCAATTTAGTTCTCACTTTAAAAGAATTCTCTCTGAAGYCAGGGTTACCTAAGCTAACCAGATAAAAAAACAAAATTTAGTTTGGGATTTTCCTTTTTAACAAGGCTGCTTCCATCAAAACAGTTGCTTGCCTGTGACATTCCCTGAGAGGCATTATCCTAACTTCCAGATGGGTGAATGAAGTGGCTTCACAGGAGCATAGTGCCCTCTCAAGGCCATACAAAGACAAGAGCAAAGCCTTGCACCTGCAAAAAAAAAAAAAAAAAATAGCAGAAAATCTCAGTGGGAGCTTAGCAGCAGCTCTGTAGAAAGACTTGAAAGTTCCAGTGGACAAGTTGAATGGGAATCATCGATGTGGTTTTGTGGAAATAAAGGCTAGAGAGGGTTGAGTCAAGAAGAGGGAAGGGGGGCTTTCCCCTTTTAACTTGACATTTATGGAAACCAATCTCTAACCTTGTGTCCAGCACTGACCCCCAAAACTCAAGACAGGTATCAAGAAACTGAAAAAGTCTGKCTCCTAAAGCTAAAGTGACTAGTAGAAGAATCAGGCTTTTTCAAGAAGTGCATTGTTAAAGAGTAAGAGGCCGTTCTCCCAGGTTTCCAGGGAAACTGATGKGTTATATGGAAAATAATTCTTCCCAGGAGCATGGGTAAGCTGGGGCAGGTGGCTCAGAAATGTTGTGCTCTTTTGTTCCTTACTATCAAGTCTCCCGCTTGAAGCTGCTCTTTTTGTTCTTTCCCTTTTGTAAACAAAATTTTATTGCTTTGCTGCATCTGGATGCCCTCTGGTGTTTGAATTAGGGCTTGTGTCATAAAACAGTGTTTGTGGACACTCCTCTGCTCCAGCAGTRACACTGTCAGCTCTCACCACTTGGCTGCTGAGGATGGAAATAGTGGGGAGTCTGTACAGCCCCATAAAGACTGAGAAAAAGGAGGGAAATTTAAGGTCTGTCACAGCACTGGTTAAGGTACTATTTTTTAGTCTTTTTGCTGTCAGTATTAAAAGTTCATTTTCTTAGTGATGTCTTTTTACTGACTTAGTGCTCTGCCAGAGGGAGGAAGGGAGTGGAATAGAGCAGCTTCTGAGTGTGAAGGGAGTCTGTTGCAGYTTCTGCCCTCACCAATGTGAAGCAAGAATGGTACAGGAAGGTATCAAGAGGTTCTAAAAGAAATATACAGTTTGTGGCAAATACAAGGAGTACGTGTGAACACTCAGACCATTCAGTCTTGTTTTGCTTCCTTTTAGCAATTTTTGATTGCCACAATAACTACATGTAGATAATGCTGTTTTGAGGTGAGATTTCCCTTTTCACTGAAAAGAACTTTGGTATAATTATTTGCTCTGCTTTTGATAACTACTAAATTGTTTTATGCTTTCAAATGTGTATCCAAATCTAGGATGTGCTGATGGAATTGCTGGAGCAGTGTGCTGATGGACTCTGGAAGGCAGAGCGCTATGAACTCATTGCTGATATATATAAACTTATAATYCCCATTTATGAAAAACGGAGAGATTTTGAGGTACTTAACTCATCATAATTAAATTTGAGCAAGAAAAAAATCGTGAATTTTCAAGTCTAACTGCATGATGCATTGGACATTACAGARCAAGCACTTTAAAATAGTAACCAAAATTTGAATGTGTTGAAATGTTTTGTGTTTAATTTTAAATAGTTCATTTTTTTTCTTTAAATAAGTACAAATTAGTCTTACATATTGTCATTCTAGTACAAGTGTTAAACCTAATACTACCACTCAATAAAAGAACATTTTCAGTTGTTAAGAGCTACAAGGGCATCATTTTTTATGTTGAGATAGAAAAGTTCTGCTTTGTTCTTCTACCTCATTGTTGTTTTCTTTTACTTTTAGAGGCTTGCTCACTTATATGACACCCTTCACCGAGCTTACAGTAAAGTTACAGAAGTTATGCACACRGGCAAGAGGCTGCTGGGAACTTATTTCAGGGTAGCATTCTTTGGACAAGTGAGTGTTACTTACTTTCACTCGTCTCCTTAATGCTGTAAGAAAAGCCTGATTTCATTTTACAAGGTTTTCTGTTTCATCAACTGTATTGATACYGTGACATAAAAAGCACAAGGAATGTGTTCTGTAAGAAATAAAGAAATGCCATCAGTAATTTATTTTAAAACTTTCATCAAATCCAGTAAAATTCTTATTACTTCCCTCAGTAAATTTTTTGCCTTTTTTCCTTTTTCTTTTTTTTTTTTGTTTACTACCTTAAGGCGGCGGTAAGTTTTCTGTAACATCAGTTCCTAGCAATGTATTGACTTAATGTCTGTAGTGCTACAGTGTGGTTTGCAAGGCTGCTTCTTAGATGGGTATGCATTAATAGCCATTGCAAGTCAAAAAGTAACATCAAGCTCCATTTAGAGAACRGATCACTCCTTTCTATGCATCAGTATTGCATGCTTCAAACCAAAGTTCTGGCTGTGTATGGGGCAGCTTCACATCCTCTGGTACGTGTCTAGAATGCCTCTGTATCCCTATGGTATCACGCAGTATCAAATAATACACTCTCTAYGTGCATAGCCCAGTTGCTTAATTGTTCAGCTGAGCATGGAGAATTGTAAAATACTCTGAGCAGTATAACTTTACATGTATTCTGTTGTCTTTTATAACTTTATAGCAATACCAGTTTACAGACAGTGAAACAGATGTTGAGGTAATTACAGTAAACGCTTACAAAAGCAAGCAATGCAGTACAAWCTACTGCATTTCACCTTAGTTTGGTGTGGGTATTTTTGTCAATCTAGCCTGTGTTTATACATGATATGTTGTGCTTTTCTATTTTGTCTGTTTCGTTTATGAGAAAAATATTTTTTTTCTGGTTTCAAACATGAACTCAGACATGGCTTGTTGTTTTAAACCAACGAACTGTTTCACTTTCCATGTAATCTGTTGTGCATTTAGTTGTGGTTTAAAACTGGTGCTATACGTAATAAAATAAAGAAGTATATACTAACAGTGCAACCTAAAGTTAAGATTTTTGCATAATTAAATTTCTGGAATCAATTTTCTGGAATTAATTTTTTGTTGCTACCTAAGGAAAATTTTCAGATTATTTTCAATATAAGCTATTGCCAAAAATAGTCACTTGTGAATCAGATAGTCCTGTTGGGCAAGACTTCCAGTTCTGGTGAGTGAAACAGTGCTGCAAGTTCACTTTTAAATAAAAGTGAAGGAAACTTATCTCAAAGGCTTGGCACACCATAGAATTGCTACAAACTTTTAAAATGTTTCCATTATCTTTCACTCATGTTGTAGTAGAGAATTACATTTTTCTGTTGTTTTTTTATTCTCTTAGGAAACCTTTTACTTAGATTTTAATTTCTGTCTATTTATGTTTGCTTGAATACTAATGTTAAATGTTTATATTTCCTTTGAACCATACACATTATGTCCATATTAGTCATTGCCCTAAATGTTTTTTTTTCCCCAAGATTTTGATTACTTCATTTTTTGCAGGGTTTCTTTGAGGATGAAGATGGAAAGGAGTATATCTATAAAGAACCTAAACTCACGCCGCTTTCAGAAATTTCCCAAAGGCTCCAGAAACTCTACTCCGACAAATTTGGAGCTGAAAACGTCAAAATGATTCAGGATTCTGGCAAAGTATGATCTTTATTCTCTCTAAAAAATTCTAATATATTGCTCTCACTTGAAATACTGTGGGATCAACTGTCTGTTACTCATTTGGCACACAAACATCCATGTYTAAAAACTCTACTGTTTGAAAGGCATAAGAGGAACATTACCTCCTACTAAGTATGCCTTTTAGTAGAACCGAAAAGCCTAATTTCTGTAGTGTTACCTCTTAGAACATTAATTGTATTTTAGAACAAATTTGGATTATGATCATATTCTGTATTAACTTCAGCTGTATTTCTTGTCCATTCATATGCAGTCATTCTTTGGAAGCTTTTCCCTTTTCCACACCTCAGCTTCAGACTTTATGGTGATTTCCTCTTATTATAATTTCCTTAATGTTTTTGTTCCTGAATAAGGATCCTTTTTAATCCTTGATTCAAAAATTTCTGTGCTTTTTGGCCTTGAAGTGCAGCAGTGGTGAGTGTTTAAATGTTGGAACTTTAAAAGGAGAGTAGGACTTGATACAAGGGCTGGGTTCCACAATCAAGAGCGGTTCAAAAAAAAACCAAAACCCAACAAACCAAAATTAACAAAAAAATTCACAACATGCTGTAATGCATCTAGCTGTCTTKYTTCCTGATAGTTAAAAACTGAATGCAGGAAATCCCTGTGAAAACATAAGCATTTCCTGTGTTTTCAATAATTTATAGTGTAAGAGACCAAATTTAATTTCTTGAAGTTGTCTGGATACTATTAGATCCACTTTATTCACAATGTTGCTGTTTGATTTTTTTTTTGGTCCTGTTTTTAAGGTAAATCCTAAGGATTTAGATTCAAAATATGCATATATTCAAGTGACACATGTAGTTCCATACTTTGAAGAAAAGGAGTTGCAAGAAAGAAAAACAGATTTTGAAAGGACTCACAACATTCGTCGCTTTATGTTTGAGATGCCTTTTACCCAAGGTGGTAAAAGACAAGGAGGAGTAGAAGAGCAGTGTAAGCGACGGACTATTTTAACAGGTACTGATGGAATGAAATGCTTTGACTGGAAACATTAGTTCAGATGCTTTAATTCTGTTCTGTATGGGTTGTTTTTTTTCCATTTCACCTGATTAAGTCCTCCATCAGCTAAAATCCTTTTCATATTTTTAGCCATAACTAGGTTTTTCAGATTTATTTCTTCAATGGGGAGTCCTCAATATTATTATCTTTTTTTCCCTTAAGCTTATAGAATTGTAAATCTGGAGTCTAGCTTTTCTTGGTCTTAGAAAAAGACTGTTTAGTGTTTTGTCTTTGTTAAATATGAGTGTCTATATTAATCTAGTTGTGAAAGCAAGTAAGTGACTCTGTATTGTTAGCTGTCCATAACCAGTACTTGTGAGGAAGTAGGATATACAGCTTTGCTATTTTTGATTATTTTCTTCTTTGAGGTATGTGAATAATAAGCAATTCTTTTCACAGTTCTCATATGAATGAAGTTCCAATGGTTCATTTCTTGGTGGTAATTAGTAGCAGTAATTACAGTGGTCTTCCTTTGCTGTAATGCATGTAAAGCAGTCCGTATTTACATTGCAGTTTAGCTTCTCTGTCCATTTGGCAGTACTTCTAATTATGTAAGTTATTAAATTGGGCAACTAATTACATCAAAATGAGATTTTAGCGTTWAGATTCTCTCAAAGCACACCTTACTAAGGGATCTTTCCCTAACTGTGTTTAACTTGTTTCTTTCCACAGCTATACATTGTTTCCCATATGTGAAAAAGCGCATTCCGGTGATGTACCAGCACCACACTGATTTAAACCCAATTGAAGTAGCCATTGATGAAATGAGTAAAAAAGTTGCAGAACTTAGGCAGCTTTGCTCTTCAGCTGAAGTAGATATGATCAAATTGCAGCTGAAGCTTCAGGGAAGTGTCAGTGTTCAGGTAAGACCTTCACTGTGCAGCTGTTTTATTTGCTTCTGTCCTTGAAAAGTTATATAAGGAGCATTTTATAATTAGTTTCTGTTCTGTATGTTCAAGCGTGTCCTAAATTAGAATTATGCTCCCTGTCTGCAGTTATTTCCTGAATAGGAAAAGTCATAGAAGTATTTCATGTAAACAATTGATCAGAGATAGTTACACAAAAGAATTAAGATTCACCTCTGCAATTTGTTGTGTTCCAAGCCCCACCAGATTTTAGTGTAAAGCTGAAACTGATGAGAGGTAATGGATGGACATGAGGATAAATTAACATATTTTGCCTAGCTGTGGGTCTGCCCACAGTAGGTCCAGGATATTTTTGTAAGAACCCTATGGAGATAAAGAGAGTGATAATCCATAGGGGGAAGGTAGTAATAGAAAATCTTGCACCACATGTCTTTTTGCCTAAGGCAAGCAAGAGCTGGAATGTATAAWGAAACCATCAGCTTCACCAAAATAGGGTACCTGAAGCAGGTGTACATGTACAAACCAATATGGTAAGAATCCTTTTAAAAATGCAATGACAAAAGTGCTGCTCTATTATTTAAAATTGATTAAGAACAGAAGAACTGTTAACACAGTCATCTGACATGARCAGTTGTCATATTCAGCATAAAAGGGAAAAGGACCAAATCAAAGTTCCAGAATAATTCTCAGCTTGGAAAACTGTTTTCAATAGATAAGCAGACCAAACAGTAGTAGGTTTAGCTCATTTTCCCACCCTAATTTAATAGACAGAGACAGCAGATTGGCAATATCTGCACTTGCTTTGCCACATCACCAAAGTGGTTTCTTTSTGCCAGGACAGGTTCATAGCACTGGACAGAGCTCTTCTGCTCTTATGTTCCAGCTCTTGCTGTTTTCTTGTTTTGTAAGTCCAGCTTTTTTGAAATCAAGGTATTCTCATAAGAAAATCAAATCCAATAAACACCTGCAGCACCTGTTATTGCTAACACAGTATATCAGATATCTGATTGTTTTTAATTGTCTTTCTTTTTAGGTTAATGCTGGTCCATTAGCATATGCAAGAGCTTTCTTAGATGACACTAACACCAAAAGATATCCAGACAATAAAGTAAAGCTGCTAAAAGAAGTTTTYAGGTATGGTGTGGAGAGTTTGGGATTTCTTGGGGATGGGGGAGAGGAAAGAAAAAAATTTACCTTTTTTCAAGACTCATAAAAGGTTTTTTTGAAACTTTTAACTTTAACAGTGTTCTAATTCATTAAAAACATACTTTAAGCTGACATTTTAAATCAATCTTTTGGATTTCTGTTTGAGAACTTCCTTATTTTCTCTAAATCAGGCAATTTGTTGAAGCCTGTGGGCATGCTCTGGGTRTAAACGAACGACTGATAAAGGAAGATCAGTTGGAATATCAAGAAGAAATGAAGGCCAACTACAGGGAAATGGCAAAAGAGCTTTCTGAAATAATGCATGAACAGGTATGTGCTGAAATTAAGTTATACATTCTATTATTCAGAATGTAACTGTAATGTGAAAACAGCAGGGAGGATGTATGTAGGGCTTTACACAGAGCATTGTTTATATTTTTCCTTTCGGTTGGTGTGTAAGTCTGTCATGAAATTGCAGACCTTCATTTTTTTTTTTGTTTGTAAATTTTCTTGGCACCAGCCTGGTTTTTTATGGGCAAGGGAGACTACAATAAAGATAAAACAAACATAATGAAATTAGTATATATGATCAGCAAGCTTAGCCCTTTGTCGTTAGGTTTTGGAGGTATAAACAATTACTTTTGCAATGAAGAGTTAAACATCTTTCAAGAGGTATTCCAATACATTTTCTTCGGGGAAGTCTAATACTGACAAGCTAGAAATATGGGGGAAGGAAAACCAGAACTCTCGTGGAGTTTGGAGATGTATCACTCAACCCTTGCATCTGGGTTCCATGGTAGAAATGCCTCCTGACTTCAAAGACAATAATGTTATTTCCAGGAGGACAGGAAGACCTGAGGTTTAGTGCTTAATTCCTGCCTTCCTGACATTTTTATTCATCATATTCATCACTTCAGGCTCCTTTTCTTTCATCCACCATTACTTGTATAACCTTTTTCCAGAACCCTAGAATGGTCCGTGATTCTTAACCCTCTTAAGTTCTTGGGATTTGCATTTCTGGCCCACGAGAAACACCTGTGTTTTCTGATAACATTTTACCTTTCAAATACACAGGTCTTTGRGACTCCCTTAGATGCATGACCATAATAGAAACTTTTCTCAGTCTAGGAACCAATGAATCCTAACCTACACAACCTGTCAATACGAGGAGGTGTTCTCTGTTTCTCTTGTCCACACAGAAAACCTGTAGGCTCTACTGAAAAATCAAACTGTACAGAAAAAAATCAAACTTGATACCTACCTGAGGCATTCAGCCTATCTGACATTTAAACACTCTGCTAATATTCCAGCTTTATTTTTTCAGGATTGCATCCTTTAATTGTGCAATGGCTTTATCCATTTACTCTTTTTTGACATCTCTAAATTAYTCTGTTATTATCCAATAAATACTTACTCAAAAATCTAGTGAGCTTGGTGGTATAATAGCTTTTCTTCAGGCTTATCTAAGAGAGATTTGCTCTTATTCTACCTTTGCTTAGATGGTATCCAAAACTTTTTATGGCAACTTTTTTCTATTCATAAATAAGCCACTTGTCCAAAGTTCACTTCACACACTTTCTTGCTTTCCATTATTTTCTGATGTGGTTTCTCAGGTACTGTGTTCTGATTAGCTCTGTGATACGATATAAATATGATGAAGCACATTGGCTTTATTCTCATTCTCCTATTTTGATATCCTGTCACAGAGAAGGGCTTATGACAAAACTAACTATTTTTAAATAACAGTGGTAGAGAACATTGTGAACCAAAGCTTCAAGAAGTGGTACTATTTTTCCAGAATTATGTGGTTGGATGTGTCTTTTTAATAAAAAACAGTAGTAGCAGAAAATATTTTTGAAAGATTTGTGGAACAGGTAAAGAGTTTGCTTAGCTCACAAAAGTGGGACAGTTTGACTGTATTTCAGTGTGATTTATTGATAAGCAGAGGAGGGTTTAGAATGGGGAATAACTGGTTGGAAAGCTGATTGAGATGAACAAGATACATGAAAGAATTAGACAGCAGTACAGAATACCCCTTTGGAAGGGAGAAGCAAGTGTTTTGGTCAAAGAATTTAATGATAAATACAAGATTAACATTCCCCTTGCATAGCAAAAAGTAAAGGAATATAATGGAAATTTGTGCACAATAAAAACATACTTTGAGCTCAGTGCAAGATTTAGATGTTTGAAAAACACTGGAGTACATGAGTTTCCAAAGATTGATGAAAAGAAAAAGCATCTTCTGAAACATCATGAGTAAATCATRTTGCCCCTTCTTCTCTTGATTTACATTAAGACAAACAATGAATATCCATAAGATACTGTGAACAGAATATGGAAGTACAGCAGTGATTGCAGTAACATGTACTATTAGCCTACCACTGTGGTTTTTTTATACAAATGTAATTAGTTGTATATAATTAAAACATGCAATGTTGGTGGTTTTGCTTTGTTCTGTTTGGTTTTTTTTTTCAGTTAGACTGATAACTCAGGCTTAGAAACATGAAGCTCTTCATGTAAATCATTAAAAATGTCACCTTTAAGTATCTGCCTATTGCTGCTTTGGGAAAAAGAGCTTTACATCACTGAATAAACTATTTGCTGTAATGTAGCACTGCAAGGTCTTAACAWCTGCAAAAAAATTGTTATAAAAATGCATAAAAGAATCTTAACAGATTTTTCTTTTTTTCCCCTCTGCTGCTTGCCAATATGATCAGATGGGATGGTAATTAGTTTTCTCTACTTCTGTTCTCTTAGTTTGGCTAATCTTTATATAACTCCTTTTTTCAATGGTATTTCTATTTTTAGCATCAATTTGTTTATTGCTGTTAAGAATGAAGTATTTTTTGGTGCTTCAATAGCTTTTCATTAAAAATGTTTAAATCGTACCTCTAAATCAAAATAGAAAAACCAAAAAAGGGCAAGAAGTGAGCTTGTTGTCACTATGAAACTCCTTTTGAAAGTTAACAGGAGAAGTAAGAGAAGCTGTCCAAGCTTCCTCTGCAGAGGAGAGTATAATACTAAATTAGGAGAATGGATATTGGAGAAATAACTTCTCCTAAATCTAGGAGATGATGGCTGAAAAGAGTAACCATCATCAAAAAGTTTTGTGCAGTTGAAGAAGTGCTTGAGTTGATAAGCAGCGCATCATGAAACTGGTTATCTGCTTTAGATGTGCTTATGCCATTTTGTAACRCTTTGGTAAAAATGTGTCTTTCGTTTTAAGATTACTCCGGTGGAAGAAAAGGCCAGTGTCATGCCCAACTCGATACACATTTTCAACGCCATAAGTGGGACTCCGACAAGCACAACGGTTCATGGGATGCCCAGTTCTTCTTCAGTTGCATGATTGTTTTGTAAAGGAAAGTATGTTTGTTTCTTTTCAAGTTTGTGGATTTGCTTCATTGTGTGCAAACTCAGGTTGACCTTGAAGCTAAATGTTGGGCACGTGCAAACTGCGTAGTTCATACGAATGTCTGAGCACACTTAGCAAGTAGCAGTTACTGGTAATAGTCTTTTAGAGTAAGGGAGGCGCACATATATTTTTTAATCTTGCTGGTAAAATTTAAAAGTGTTCACAATGTCATTGCAGAAGTGCGTGTTGGAAAATTATAAAGTTGAAGTTAGCTTCTGTTTTTCATTAGAAAGTATTATTAAAATGAATTGCACATTACAAAAAAAAAAGTGTTGTGGGATGTAATTTTGCAGATATGTAACATTCAGGTGTTCTTTTTGTGTATGGCACATAGAGATTCCAAGTACAAGAACTATTTTGGGGCTAGACAGAGACACTAGTTTTTGGGGTTTAATGGAACTGACAATAGTAGTTTTTGTACCATTTGGCAAATTGTTGTGCTTTATTTTATACCTTGTTGCWTTTTGGAGGTATGCGAGCTTAGATCTTACTGAAGAACTAAATACAACCAAAGGTCTGTATTAATGAACACTGAGTTATACTAAAATATCAATAGTAGTAAATTGTTATGTACATATTGTTTGTTAATACAGTCCGTACAGTCTGTACATAAATGTATTACATTTCTAAGCATTTTTTTAATATTCATACCAGCTCTTACCATTCTGCTTTCAGTTTGTTTTGAAAATTTGCTCATTCCAAGTATATGCAGACTTTACAGTTCATTTATCTCTGTATATAAATAAGTGCAATATAAAGATGTATACAGTCTTTGCTATGTTAGGTTTATATGCAGTTATTAAAAGAAAAACCTTTTTTGCCAAAGCAATGGAGTATGTAATTGGTAATCATGGTTACTGTGGTAAATGGTGGTATAATTTAAARCTTTTTCCATATTCTTATTCTTTTAAGACATTAATTTAGTAATTTTATATTTGGGGAAAATAAAGGTTTTTAATTTTATTTAACTGGAAGCACTGTCCTGCTGTAATTAAACATTCTGTACTACATCTATATTAAAAGGAAAAAGGTAGTTACTTTTCTCACTGTGTGCTCCGTTTTTTTTATTTTWGATTTATCCCTGACATTTGGGAAAAAACGAAATCTTGATTAAAAAAAAAAAAGGCTTTTTGCAACCTGCACGTGAGATGAGATGCAGACACTTGTAGGGCTTATTTCATATTTCGTGTCAATCCAGGGAATTACATTATTAGTTAAGACATCAGTTTCGAGTCCATCACATTCACTGTAACTAGAGGTTGTTATTCACCAGAGCAGTTAATATTGGGAAGTCTTCAAAACTTTTCATCACYTGACAGTGGAAATCATCTTTTCCTTATGACATAAGGTTTAGTGTCATTTTTTGTAGCACAGCRTGAAACACATATGTTGCCATTACTCATCAAAGGGTTTTCCAAAACAGCTCATCCTGGCAGTGAAATGCTGGATATACTCTGCTTTTATAATTATGTGCTAGAACAAAATTTCTGGTTGTTTAAAATTCTTTTCCTTAAAGAGTAAAAAAATCATATGCTTCTAGACAGTGAACTTGTAATGCTGTGTTAAGAGGCATTTCCCTTTTCTTCTCTGCCCTAAATGCTTCACACTTTTGTTTGTCTGTGGAAATGGATGTAGGAACATCTAACTCAAAAGGTATTTCATCATTTTGAGAATATATCCTGTAAAGCTGTTCTGCTGTTTGGGAAGACCTCTGTATCTGTGTATTAATAGAAATTGTGTACATCACGGTGGCTTCTTTCAATTGCCTCACTTTTTCTAACTTTATCCACTTTTCCCTGGGAACAGAACTGACAGTTTGCCTTTTGCACTGAGACCTCAGTTTGATGAAGATGTATCTGCTAACTCACCTATAAATGTAGGATGTATTCAGAATTGAATATGTATCTATGTGTGTGTGTCTGTGTATTTATATATACACATGTAAATATATGTGTGTTTTGCTGAAAACTGGCCTATGAAAAACAGCAGACTAGCTGACAAAGCATTGCTGTAGGTTTACACGGGGTTAAATATCATTAATGATTAACACATATTCAACTCTATAAATCAAGTGTCTGTAGACTTAATCTCATGTGATGTATTTATATGAGGGAACACACCCTCTACTGTTTTGGCTTTATATATACTAAGATAAGAATTGTGGGGGTTCCCCTCCCGCATAATTCCTTCTGTACCAGGTTCCCTTCTCTGTTGTTACTTCTGTAACATGTAAATTAAGTATGGTTAAATTTATTTATAAAGATTTGGGCTCTCTGAGGGTTTGGATTAGAGTTCATTTTCTTCACAATAGSTGGTGTGGGGCTGTGTTTTGGATTTCTGCTGCAAACAGTGTTGGCAGCTCAGGGTTCTCACTGTTACTCCTCTGATTCTGTCCCCTACCATGCTGCAGAGGGGTGATTGATTGAGCAGCTGGGTGAATTTAAATCACAACCATTCTGTTTTGGCACCCAGTGTCAGGCTTGAAGGGTTTGAGATAACAGATTTGACCACAGCGTGTTAGGGGAGCTGATAGTAATTATCTGTTTGGCAGTTGTTGGTCACGGTGTTGATTTACTTGTTCACAGCGTTCGTTTATCTAATCACTAACATGCTCCCTAATTTTTTTTCTGTACATCAAATTTGAGAGCTTGTTAAAGGCCTGATTTGCAGTGCATCATTTGGTTGTGTTTTGCCTGGGAGAACGTGATAAAAGCATTGGCCTTGAGCCTAATCTGGTATTTGGGCCCTGCATTGTTGCCTTCCCTGCACTTTGGGAACTGTCTCATGAAGACAATGAACAATTACACATTTTCTCTTCTCCAAGAACCAACTGGTGGATGAAACAAAGAATGGCACCTTCCCCTTTTCCTCTGGGGTAGATGTCCCTTTTACAGTAACTCTTTACAATCTTGAATACCCTTTGGTAACTAAAATATCCCTACTGGGAGATGTTTCAAACATATTTTTCCAGCTTTTCCTAAGGTTAATTCAAGAATGTCACATAGGGGTATGTCCTGAGGCAGTATTATCATGAGTAGCAAGGCATGTGGGAGAATATGGGCAGTCCAGGACTTCACCACTGAACAAGTGCAGGATCTTTAAGTGATCAATATTTGAATAAAAAAAAAAAAAAAAAAAAAAAAAAGGATGCCTTTGCCATGGCAGAAACATAACTTAGCACTCTTCCAGAGCTGATGTGAAAAAAGTGTTATAAATATTGTTTTAAGTAATATCTAAGTAAATGGAATTATTTAAAATAAAACTTTGTATTTAGATGGACCTGGCTCGTAATTACAACACTTAGTCTAGTAAGTCAAGCAAGGYTTTTTTCTTATACCCAGCTTGTTTTATCTTTGATTTCTTTATGAGAAGACATCATTATAAAGGAGACATCTGAGTCACTGTCTGTCATGAAAGTTAGCTCGTAAAGTTTATGAAGACTGCTGTTCTGTGGTTTTTCATGRACTGAAAAAATTTGTGTTTAATTGTGCTCAGGCTAGGCGTCCTGGAGGTTCTTGGGGAGAATAAAAAAGAAAGGTTTGGCAAATAATAAAAAACTTCAATTGTTTYTATGATATTTGCARAAGTGACTATTTTAACATCYTTAAAATATTTTTATGGGKTTTTTTTTCCTTTCTTAAGTATTATAGTGAACATATAWTTAATTATTTAAAATCCATTTAGACTCTAAATATCTTTTGACACAAATAATTAATTTAAATTATATCTAGTGACTAGGCAGTGTATCCATTTCAAGTTAACTGTAGTAGATATTAGGGTGTTTTTTCCTGGTATTTTCTAATTAAGGWGGAGTTTTGTCATTTCTTCTCTCTATGCAAAACGTACAACATTTTTTTTTCTGCCTAAACAAAGTGTGATTGATATTAGTGAAATACCTTGGGAATGCTACACCTTGTCTGACTGCTGCATGTTGTAAATGATGCAAAAAGCACTGAGAGTTTTTCTAGCTGCACGGTTCTGCTTTGCTGTTTGGATTGTGCGATTAAAGATTAGCTGGAAAGACACAAAGAGGAGGCTGAAGGGATTTAGGTAAATAATCTTTCACTGTGAATCCTTCCAACTTTTTTGTGTGTGTGTGTGTGTGTGTGTGTCTCTCTGTCCTGTGAGATTCACTGACCCCAGATACCTGAGCAGCAAGTGTAGCTTCTCAGGATTCTGGTTTTCGTAGGTAGTGCTGTATAATCTTTGTTTGTCACTCTCATATCTGACTCCCAAAAATGTGGAAGTTTGATGTGCCAAATAAAGATGGGCAACATGAAAATTGTGAACATTGTGCAACTGAGGTCTTCAAAACCCACTCATCTCTCAAAATAAATATTCTTTTAAATTAGTTTCATTTCAATTTAATATTTTAAGAATTGGTATAAGGTTTAAGCAGCTTTACACAAATGTAGTTTTCAAATTAATTGAATAACACATTAGATTTTTTTCCAAGTGTATGAGCGAAAGCAGATGTCCATGAGTCTAGAACAGTTATAAGACTAAATACAAGAAGATTCTGGTAGCTACTGAATAAATAAATWTGAGTTGGCATTTAATGCTTAAAAAAGAAAAAAAAGGATTCTGAAGCCTGGAAGAAATCTGAACAGGAAGTGACTGCATTATTTTGCTCCAGTCAACATTATTAGCACCAAAATGGAAGTGAAACTTGTGACAGAGCTGGTAAGTAACCTAATCTTTTTCCGYGGCATGGACTGTAAAAAGAAGAGATAAAAAGTTCCCAAGGACRCACAGATAATTGTAAGAAAAGAATCTTAGTTAAGCAAAACTGTTCAATTCGTTGTTCATTTCATAGTTCTCAAAACTCCCTGAATATTGCTTGAGGAGAGACAAGTCCAGAGCTGTGTTTCATTTAATGAAGCTTTAGTAGCCACATTAACCGTAGTAATCAGTAACAAGACACTAAGGGAAACAGCACCTTTTATAATTGGTGTAATGAAATGGAAGAATTGTCAACATAACCACTTAGATTTTTAAAAGGTCTGTGACAGGAAAGAAAATTTCTGTTCATGAACAACAGCCTGTTGGGGTGGGGGGTGGTTTCAGATTGCTTAAAGCTTTTTTCTCTCATTGTCAGTAGTGTTGGATCCTTGTTCTGCATCCATAACTTGAAACAGCTGAGTATTTTCTCATCACAGTGTGCTAGGAGACTAAAAATACATACACAATGCACAATAAAGCCTTGAAAAAAATTATTTGAATGTGGTTAGACAAATTATATGACTGTGATTTTTTTTTGCCCCCTTACTTACTTGAGGAAGATACAATTCAGGAGGTGACACCCTGCACTAAAATCATTTGTTATCTGTTTTGGACATAGTGATAATTCCAAATCATAGGAAYTGAAACAGAAATGAGGGAATGCACCAGCTGGTAAAGCATGAGGCATCAATGTGTTGGTGAAGAGCTATGTTGTTAAAATGTGTCCTCAAAACCAGAGGAACAACTTGCCTTGTGCATCTGCAGSGGAAAATGACTTACAGTCRATAGTAAAATWCGCTTATAGAAAAAAAAMCAAGATGGAATTTATGTGACAGAAYTCAACTCAAAGCCAGAAGGAAAGGGAAGTTGGTGTTTATTTTAAACACAACCGATTTCAGTCACTGAGGCTRAATCTCATCGATTTCACCCCGCTGTGTTTTCACACCCATGTGTTGCTCACAAGCACCAAGATGCCCACGTCAAAGCAGCCATCCCAGGCAGGCTGGAGGTCCCCATGGGAGACAAGGAGTGGTGACCCTTGAGTAAGTGCCATGTTTCTGGGGTTCTTTGGCAGTGGAAAACTTTTTCATTTTGCTGGTTTGGGCTGGGATGGAGTTAATTTTCTTCACAGGCRCTGGTGTRGGGCTGTRTTTTGGATTTKTGCTGCAAACACWGCTGRTAACTCAGGGATGTTTCAGCTGCTGCTGAGCAGCGCCTGCACAGAGTCCAGGCCTTTTCTTTCTCTCACCCCTCCAGGGATCAGGCTGGGGGTGTGCAAGGATTAGGAGGGGACACAGCCAGGACAGCTGATCCCAAATGGCCACAGGGACATCCCACACCATATGACATCGAGCACAGGAATAAAACTGGACGGGATGGAGTTCAGCCAGAGCAGCATTTGCTCAGGGACTGGCTGATCATCTGTCGCTGATGAGCAATTAGGCTTTTGGCAGCACTTTCCTTGATTTTTGGGCTTTTTTATCTTTGCTTGCCTTTTTTTCCCCTTTTTTTTTTTTTTTGTTTTGTTCAGCTTTTTTGTGCGGTGTTTTGTTGGGTTTTTTAGTTGTTTGTTTCGTTTTCTGCTGTTTTGATTTTTTTTAAGGGGTCACAGTGTGATTTGAGGTTTTTTTTGTTTTATTTGCTAAATTATGTTTATCTCAACCCACAAATTACTGCATTTTTACCCTTCCAATTCTCTCCCCTATCCCATTGGGAGGGGGATGAACAAGTGTCAGTGTGGAGCTGAGCCTGGGTTAAATAACAGATAGGAATACTAGAGCCACCCAGGTATTTGTATCCTTCAGCTAGCACAGTGTGAGGTTCCATCATCATCTTGCTTACCTCACCCCCCACAAACTGTGGGGAGGGGTTGTTACCTGTGCATGTTTCCCCATTTCAGGAACTTTATGGCCTTTTTCCKTGCTGAGGTAACAAGCAGCAGGCACACGCTGTGCTGAAACCCTGCTGCCATCCTCCTGCTATCAGAGCTCTGCTGACAAGTTATCCTGACATGGTCTTATCAGAGCTCAGGCCTCCTGGTCCTGATGTAAACAGCACATTCCTCAGCRTTTACTACTTTAATTGCTGTTAGTCACGTCCTCAGTCATCAATTCACGCTGTTCATGCTGCTCATGCTTTCACATAAATAATTCTCACTCATGTTTCATTCAAAATATTCTAAATGTCTCTGTTTCAGCTCCCTGGAGCAGTGTGATATGAGTGGGCCTTTACAACAGAGCTGTGTCCWAATGTTGAAGTGCAGCCTGGAAAATGCCTTTTGAGACCATTGATGGAGTCTTTSTAGGAGACTTCCCAAATATATTGGTGTCATAGTGGTACTATTCAACATTTTCACTGGTATTTCAGAAACAAATGTGAAAAAACCCTGCCAATTTAAATTGCATGAAAACAGGGTCAGTCTGTCCTATTTTCATTGCTCTATGTCTTTAAACACAGTATACTAGTGTTCATTGCTAGTGTTACCACCTACAAAGTCATGCTTCCAGGARCAGGGAAATAAATTAAATATACACATTATGTCTTGGAATATAGCACCACTGAAAGGATTTTAATTCTGAACATGGATCTTCCCATAAACAAACTACTAATGTAATTGTGTGGCAAAGAGAGCTGTTACCGAAAGTGGATGTAAACAGAATGGGTGGTGGTGGTTTTATCCCCTGTCCTGCAGCACCCGTGGAGCCACTGTTAAACCACTCTTACTGGGTGGGCACTGGGGCAGAGGTTTTAAAATATTGTAGTGAAGAATCTCCTCTATATAGGAGTTACAAAAATCCAAGTTCAAGGAATATATGGTAGGAGATCTGGGGGACAGCATTTCRACTTAAACAAGTAGAAATTTGAGGATGTACAACCCAAAACCAGTTTTGCCTAACTGAATAGAGAGTGCTGTGAAGCTTTTTTAGTGTGGTTGAAGAAGACAACAGAGATTGGATACTGAAGCAAACTCAGGTTAGAAATTCAAATCAGATCTTAATCCCTATCAACAACTACACTGAGTGCTATGGATGGTGCTGAATTCCAAAGGTCTTGGTATAGTGTTGTTTAATTGCGTTTTTATTTCGGGTACAGTAAACCTGTGTAATCATCTCTCTTAGGTCTAAATGCTAAACCCCAAACTTGAGATCCTGAAATCATTAGCTGTTACAAACTAATGTTAATTACTGTTARCCTGCTCTGTTTTGTGACTATTTTATAAAAACATTCTGGAAAAATTCAGGAATGCAGTCTTTGACACCATAATTTTAGAAAGTGATCTTGTTAACCGGGTTTCAACTCAGGGCAGTGCATTGGTACCAAAAGAGTTGTGTTCAACAGCCACATTTTGGCCAGGCATTAATCAGAGCTGAAACTCGTGCCACAAGTACTAGTGAAGCAGTTTCCAGGCAACTGCATCAGAATATTTCTAGTGTTTGAAGTGATTTGAAATTTATAAATGCAAAAACGCCTGGGATGCTTCTTTGAGAGAACAGTGTCTTGCATGAATGATCAAGAACTTTAGTCTTGTTCCTTTTGTCTGCCTCCACCTTTCTGATAGCAATGAGAAACTTTATCTCAGTTTTGGGTGGTTCTTATCAGCTTCTAAAAACAGGTATGTAATTTGGTCCATGCAGCATGAAAGTTGGATTTTGTCTAATCAAAGTCCTGGGTTGAAGTTCTTAGAACCTGGGATTCCTCAAATTACTTTCAGCCACAATRTGTCTTGTGTCCTGATTTGTCATTTGCAAACTGTTCAAACTTCRTGTAGCCATTTAATGATGTAGTGGGAATGGGTGAAAGTTTTTGTAACTGTTCTTGTTCTGGCTAAAGTTCCATGTATMTGACTGGACCTGTGCTGCAAATTGRGTTAATTTAAATTAATAAGCATGTGACAAAATTTGCAAATACTTTGTTGTCTTCTTTAATTGTAWAGCTGTTTATTGAGGTGTGGTCCTTCTGGAGCTTGTAAGTCTTTAATTTTGGCTTTTTTCTCCCCTTTTACAAAATTACAAGTCATGTACACATTATGATATTACATTGGAGTTATTTGTCAGGTAAATATTTGATAAAAAGCATTTCAATTCAACCTCTTTCAATATAATTTGCTTAATCCATTTATCTTGTRTATTTTAATTAATTTTTATTCCTTTCCATTAAGGCTAATATAGATCAGCTTGACTCTGTCCTTAGCTATTATATCACTATATGTAAATTAAGACAAACAGGTCTCCCTCCTTTCCTAGCAGGATTTTTTATATTGCCATTGAAGATTACAAATTCCTGCCCAAAACCTGCACTAAATTGTTCTTTCCCCTTTTTACATATTGCATGCAATTAATCAATACAGTTGTTCAGGTCCTATATTTAAGAATAACTGATAWATATTTTATTTCTTTGTTGGACAAAGTGGCATCTTACTATCACAGAATATTCTGAGCTGGAAGAGACCCACAAGGATCATAAGAGGGATCATCCAGCTTCCTGACCTTGCCTCAGGCCTGGCTTCTCCCTTACTGAAACATTAATTCTTTGAAACCTCTTTGCTAGGAGAACTGAACCACTTCATAAAAGATTGGCTTTATTTTATCATCTCCATTCCGTCTGTCTGTCCTGGTTACCAAATATGTCAGACTGCTGTTAAAAAAAAAAAAAAAAATTACTGCAATGTAAGTTTAATGGCATCTCTCTATCCCAAATAATTTAAAACACAATTAATATGATTCCAACTTCACCCCGATACAAAATGTGGCAGCACCTGTTAGGAGGATGTGGCAATGGTTTCATACWGTACAGCTGAATTGCACAACAGCAGGAGTGAAAAATACATGTTTGATCATGAGAAGGRAGAAGATAAGTCAGGTGCAGTGTGTCCCTTCTGCCTGGAGCGACCTTTCCACCTGACTTTTGTGCCAGCTCATTTTCAGCTCTCTGGCTGCTGAAATATCTGGGTTCTGGGTGTATCATTGCTTCCTTTAGATAAAGTCCACTGGTCTTTCTCCTCACCTGTTCATCTGCAAGGCCCAGGCTTGGAACACTGCAGTGGCACTGTTGCAGGGGGAAAAGAAGAAGGTAATTCCCTTCTCTGTGGAAAGGTGATTTAGCCAAAGTTCTTTGCTGTGTTCAGCTCCTCTTTCAAAGCACGCCTCAGCAGCATTGATGTTCAAACAATAGTCACGGTCAGCAGCAGACAGAACATCTTCCTGACCACTTCATGGTTCAGCTCATCATGTTTGAGGTGAGCCAGACACAAGTATTTTGAACTGTGCACTTGTGCTACAATGGTGTCCTAAATCTCACCTTGATCCATTCTTAACAGGGACATCTTGCACCAGAGATTTGTCTTCCTGCTCATTAATAATCCCACACACCAAATGGGGGTGATGTTAGTGAGGATCCTTGGTGGGGCAGCATCCCTCTCTGCAAGAGCTTTCTGAACATGCTGGTTTTTTTCCTGTGATAGGCAATAGTTGCACTGTGAAAAACATCTGTGGTCTCAGCTGAGTGCAATTTAATGCTTTTTTTCTGAAAGGTTTGTTGGCTTTCAGAGGAAATCATCAGGGGTTATTGGATGGAGTATTGCAAGCCCCAGGCAGATACCCAGCATCAGCTGTTGCCAAATGAACCATACAGGAAAAGTTCAGTGTGAATATTAACAAAACCAACCATRGCTGAGAGGCATTGTTAGAAGTTCATGTTATCTGATAACAGAAAGGATAGGAAGTCATTTTAGGAGGATGCAGGAACTGCTCCYTGTCTCCAGGAACTGTAAGTGAATGGATGTGGGAGCAAGAGGATGATACTTTGTTCTTTAACCATGTTTTCTCATCCACTTTTTAAAAATGTTCTCAAAAACAGAAKAAAATCTACCTTTTTCAATCTAAGGCTTTATGCATCTGTGGATACTTCTTTTTGGGACAAACCAAKAAGTAATAGAGAGGTGGTAATAGACAAGCAATGTGATGTTATCAGAAAGGAATATGTTATCAGAAAGGAGTATTGTTATGCTTACAAAACAATTGGATATGTACACTGTTATGAAAAAGGCATTTCTATTTCTTATGGAGAGAATGCAGATAAACCATTTCTGCTTGGACATATTTGATTTTTTTACCMTAAGCAAAAGACAGATATAACTGCAGCAGTAACAGGACTTGGTAAAGAAAGCACTTCTGATCAATATTATGTTAGTTAAAAAGAATTCTAAAATATCCTAGAAACTGCTACTAATAAAGCACTTCAAGTTTGGTTTCTAGTAACRGTATACAAGCTTAAATATGTAACTTAAAAGTTTTCAAGTCCAGTATTGAAACAGATAAATGTGGGCATTATTCTGTTATTTCCTTCTTCTGAAACGGGCAATTTTGGATGGGTAAGCTTGGATTAACTTCTGATTACTCAAATTAGTACTCAGCCATTCCAGTTCAAGCAATTTTGGAAGCTGCATTTGTTCTCAGGAAGATGATTTTACAGCCTATTGCTAAACACTCAAGGGTCTTAAAACATTTCCATGACAACAAGCCCATTCATTATAGGCTGCTTTTTTTCTGAGCTTTTACCTATAACTAGCTAGGAGTACTTTAAACAGCTTTGCTTTTGACCAAATGTAATTGCTTGTTTATGGAAGAAAGCACTACATTGCAGGCTAATCTCTTCTGCATCAGTTTCCAAACAAACAAAAACAGAGCAATTAATTCTGCTTCCATACCCTTCTGCTCTTTTTATTTTCTTTCTTTTGCTTTTCAAATARATTATAGGGAAACACTGCTCTACTTTTGTATCAAGAAGGGATGATGCAAAACTCTGYTCCTATTATATAAAATGTTTCCTGCATATGTAGTGTATCTGTTGGCTAATTGAGCTATTTGAAATCTTTCTTTTACAAGGTTTTTGTGTAACGTGTGTAGGATCGCAAGATTTACAATGTGCTTCCCTTTATGATCTCATTGTAAGCAGACTTGATATTTTAGAATGCAAGGTATCATCATATTATCTAACCTTTCTAGGGTACAGAAGTAAAAATTTTAAGTGTGAAAATCTGATTAATGTCTGCAAAGATTCATATCTATTTTTACAGTTGGAAAAAGTTTCGATGATTCGCTGAAGTGCCAATRTGTCAATAGCAAAGAAGGAAATAGCAAAGCTGTGAGTTCTGAACCCGTTTTCAACCCATTAGGCCTGTTACTTTCTGATTAATGCCAGATCTTTCTGGAAAACTTGCTCATTTATAAAAATACACTGTCAAAAAATAACTACACATTTTGCAAACTTTGACACCTCAGAAAGCAGGACAAATTAAGTCCGGCTCAATATACGAAAGAAGATATARCTTATGATTAGGCAGCATATTACTTTTAAACATTTCTTTTTTATATAGCTAAATGCAGGTGTTTGAATAACTTCCAAAGTCTCCTGAAACTTCAGCTGTATCTTCACGTGTCTTTTATAGCACTGGATAATCAGAATTCTCAGAATTATCAGAATTCTCAGAATGTGATATCTGTGGCAATAAAAGCTATTGCACAGTGCTGCCATAGTTATATTCAGTGTTTGCATTTGATGTAGTTGGACGCTTCAGTTTGGTTTTTGCTATCTTTTGTTCTTTGTTAATTTCTTCCATGACAAAACCATAAGGTAATTATGAGTGGCAGGGCTTGATTATCATATTTACTGTTTGGGTTCTGGGGATTTTTTAACGCCTCTAAAAACAGTGGTAGGTTTTGTGATCATTACCCTCTCCATACCCAGCAGCTGTGCTTACCACAAGAATCCTGTGTTCRGTTTTGGGTCTCTTGCTCCAATAAAGTTATTGAGGTGCTGGAGTAGCTCCAGGGAGCTGGTGWAGGGTCTGAAACCTGTGTCCCATGATGAGTGCAGGAGGGCACTGAGGTTCTTTAGCCTGGAGAAAAGGAGTCTCAGGAGAAACCTTACTCTGTACAACTGCCTGAGAGGAGGGTGTTGGCCTCTGAGTGAGGTGGGGTTGGCCTCTTCTCCCAGGTATCAAGTGACAGAGCAAGAGGAAATGGTCTCAAGTTGCACCAGGGAAGGTTTRTATTGGATATTAGGAAAAAATTCTTCACTGAAAGGGCTSTAAAATATTGCAACAGGCTTACCAAGGAAGTGGCTGAGTCACCATCCCTAGAGGTATTTAAAAGATAGGAAGGTTCTGTGATTCTAAGAAGTCGAAATGGGAAGAGCTCAATCATTTCATACCTTTTATTCTCCTCCCCATTGCAACCTTCCCTCAACAAAAGAGAGAAACAAAGATAAAAAGACCCACGGGTAGAAAGGAACCCATCTCCCAGGACTAGGGCTCTTTAAAACATCTGAAAATAGATGTCTCCAGCATGAGCTGCCAGAAAGTGAGTCTCTGCTCACACTTTGCAGTATAGTTTTCAACACCAGAATTGCAGATATTTTCATTATAGAACCAAAATTTCTGTGTTGCTGGTGCATTTTTTTGATGAGGAATGTGCTACGAGGCTGTGGAGAATAATTTGTTTGTTAGTATTTCCAGGAGGTGCTTCTGAAAAAGGGAATATGTTTCAACACATATGAATAAACATGTGCTTAAAAGAAAGAAACAGCTGGGTATATTCTAACAAGTGTAGCCTGAGCAGGAAAAAGTCCAACCATTTTGAGTAGCACTCAAAAAAATCCTAGGCTTTACTTTTGTCCTGACATGGAAATATTCTTGTGGGATGTGTTCAAGTATCTGTGGGTTTTCCTCAAAAATTCACATTCTAAAGTTTTCAGCCTAGAATGTGGATTAATCTGACAGTATTTATAAGGTTAATTGTAGGTAGTTGGCAGAGGCTGTTGGTGTCCTTTGGCCTTCACAAGTGGACTCCCAAGGAAAAAAACCCAATTGCTGAAATTCCTGAACCAAACAAAATTCACTTCAWCTTCAGAAAAAGTATTAAGCTTCCTGGTAAAATTTTTAATGATTTGTCCTGTTTCTAGGCATGTTTCCTATAATTCTGCATAGCAGCTTGCTCAATGGGAATATGCCTCTTCTCTTTTCTCCCTCTCAGAAGACAGTTTCCTGTACCTAGAAAATGTTTTTTATGTGGAGGGAAGCAGCAGGTGACACAGCAAGGTGTTATGCTTACAACCAGGACTTGGTGATTTATGTGCCACAGTTTCAGTTTATGAAATATATTATGTAATTTCAGGTGGTTTATGTACTGTCATATTGTAACCTTTGTATTGAATGCATTTTACTCAGATGCCTTTGCAAGAAGGTTGTTGTGGTTGGGGGGGATTGTTGTGTTTTGGGGGGTTTTGGTGATTTTTTTTTTGTTTTTTGGTTTTTTGTTGTTGTTTTGTGGGTTTTTTGTTTATTAGTTTTCTTTCTTTCTTTTGAAAATCTCCTCCTCTCTTAAGAGGGAAATGGGTTGACCTATTGGATTTGTTTACATTTCCTGCTAAGTAATAGCAAATCCTGGACTTTCCAAGTGTAAGAAGGTGAGATGACCTCCCTGTTTTAGAAGCAGACAGAACAAAGTAATTGGATTGGATTGTGGTGCTTATTGGGAATCAGTTGCTCAGGAGAGTCAAAAACAATAAAAATAAGAATGTAACTGTGTAGATCAATCGTAACATATCTTTTTTCTAGTTTGGACAAGTATTACAAAAATAAGGAGACTACCTAAAGAAGGTTAGAGGTGCTGCTGGAAAAGACAAAAGAGAAGTAGAGAGGCAGGGAAGCCCTCAGTCCCTCCGGCCACTGCAGTGCAMAGGTGAATTAATCCAAGTGAGCCCTGAATGCTTTGATGTCCCAATAGATTTGGAATCAAGATTTCTAAGATGAAATACAAAAATTCACTTTATAGGGACTTCATGAGAGAGCAGTGAGATAAAYGAATATGTTAAAATCCAATTGCACACAAATTCTGTCAAATACTSCTGTTAAAGTTTTCATTTAAATCTGAACAATAGACAGGACAGCTCTGGGTAGTGGAAAGGTGGAAGCTTTGTAACTTATGGTGAAAATATGAATTCTGTGTAAGTAACATGAAAATCCATTTCAGGAGAAATTAGTCCATCTGCAAACTTCTAACAGGACTTCAACAGGTAGACAGTGTCAGCCCTTGGTCTCCAGCTGCAGAATTTTAACACTGGAAAATGCATCTCTAGAAAATTAAATTATCTTGTCCTGTTACCTGAACTCAAAATATGTTATTTCCACTGTGGACCTTCGTGTCATCTGAAGGCAGGTATGCTTGGTACATCAGTGCTGCCTCATCCACCCCAAAAAAGGATGTACAAAGTCAGAGGATGKTAGGATGTTTCCTCTAAATATCTTCACAAGTACAAATTTCACATCAGATCCTAAATAATGTGTCAGTTTAACTCCAGTCTTTTAACATCTGCTTGAGTCAAAACACAGATTGGTCAAGAGATGACACTTTTATTTGTGTGGTCCATCAACAACATGATTCATGTTGTAGGGCTGGTTGCATAAATTGACAGGATAATCCAGCCAGCCCTAGCAGCTGCTGTGCTGCTGACACTCTCATGTGCTGTCCTGAAGGAAAAAAAGCTGAGCACAGCTTGGCTAAAACATGCTAGTAGTGAAACTTCAACAAACACAATGCAACAAGAAGATAAAAAGTTCACTCAAAAATGTCAGGTCTCACAACACAGATCTAAAGTTTCTGAAGAATGGCAATGTAGCAGCACAAAGGAAAAAAAGCTATTGAAGAGATGTCTGGATGGTTTCAAGACGCTTAKAGCAACATTCAGCATCCTTGCACTGCCTTAGGTGAGAGAAGGTGATGCTGTGTGTCAAGTAAATTCAAATCTAACATGAAGAAAAGCAGAGGCACATAATTCAGAATAAAGAAACTTTTACCACGCAGTGAAAGGCTTGAATCCTAGCTGGGCTCAGGATATCCATATCATTGTTATTTTTTTTCTTGAATACAGTCACATACTTCAAGGCTAGAAACAGCTGTTTACCTGTAGTAGAAAGGAGTAAGTAAAGACTTTGAATCAGGAGCTCTTTTGTTCTGCCCTACTTCCYTTGCCAGCTGCCCTTAATACTTATGCTAACACTCCTATTTGTCTACCCCACATATGTGCTGGGAGTGCCCTTCCTTGGCAGGGAGAATCTCCCAGGCTCAAGAATGAGCCTGGACATTGCTCAACGTCTGACAGTAAACCAGCATCAAAACAAGGATTACCGTGTGTGYTGCTTTTCTCCCTGGCTCGTGCCCGATGCATCGCGAAGGCACCACACGTGCACTCTGAGTTTGGCTGTGCCTGTGGGATGAACACTCAGGCTGGATCCACAAAGGCCTTCCMGGGCTGGAAGGGATGGTTTCTAAGTCCAAAGAGAGGATTTTTAACACCTCCTTGTGACTGTCAGCTAAGGCTGGTTTCCATTCTGACGTGCATTTCCAGAACTGAGGTTCGCTATTAAATCCAGGCTTGGCACAAATGATCCCCTTCAGATTACCCGAGGGGAAAACCCGTGGAAGGAAACAGCAAAGGTGTTGTCGTGATGGAGATGAATATAAAGAGAAGYGGACATGGGGTAAGTCTGGCTCTATCACGGAAACAATGTTATCAGAGAAAATGAATGGGAAACAAAACAATCAGAGTTATGTTTTCGGCAAAAATAGAAGGAACAAASCCACATCTTGGCAGGAGTGACTTCACCACTGGTGAATAATGGTATTGTTTACCATTAACTCATTAGGTCGACATCTGCCATATTAGTTAACTTCACATGTTGTCACAGGCACTGGTAATGAGCCAAAGACTTTTGCCATCAATTTGGGGCAGCTCCAGGTAAATAAAGTTCACTTATTTACTTTATTTAGGTACAAGTCTCTGCTCTAGTTCCCGCTCCCCTGCTTCACCCTCCACCCACGTGTTCAGTCTGTGTACATAAAGACATGCCAGAGAAGCCAAGTCCCTTCTGGGCCATAGAACATGAACTCTTCCTTTTTTTCTGGAGAGGATTACTTGTGAAATGCTGCTCAGCTGGGCTGGCAGGCTGGGTTGGTAGCAACCTATTTCTCTGCATGTCTCTGGTCTGGTTTAGCAAACTCCTGAAGAAGCAAGTCTGTGTGTTTTGGGGCCAGAGTTGATCCTCACATGTAAATTGARTGGGCATCTCAAACACCAGCCTATGTCACTGACAGAGGTGCACAGCGCCCAATAGCTATCCTGCTGCCGGTTCAATGCAGCTGAACTGCTGCAGACCCCTTCTCAGAGACCTCTGGTGCCCTCCTTCCCAGCAGTCCCCATCTCCTCCAGAGCATCCCACCTACTATTTGCTCTGCTAGCAAACCGTGTCCTTGAGTAACAAAACATGACACAGTACCTCAGAAAAGTCTCAGCAAACTGATCACTTTTTTCCCTGAGATTCCCTATCTGGAAAGTAGGAATAAACTTTTCTTGGAAGGATGCATTATCTTGGGAGGAGTAGTTACTGGAAAGTGACTAGTGTCAGTCACGTTTACCATCATGAAAGCCAAATGGAGTGTGGTTTTAGAGCAAGATCCATTAGAATGAATCAATGCACAACCTCAATCAGTTTTCAGGATCTGACCCAGTAATACCTATCCCACGATGTGCTGCACACCCTTGCAAATTCTTTATGGTTATTGCAATTCTTTCCATCTAAAAAAAATGAGTCAAAAACATTTATTAATATCTATAAATAACATATAATCTGAACACATTGTAATTTGTCTTAATTTTCTTTAAAATACTTCAATCTTAATTCAGGTTGTTAGTCCTTAAATATTGAATAGTTGTTATCAACTATTCCATATTATGGATTCACCTCACCAGCTCCTCTGAAATGATTGTGTTCTTCCTACCTACCCCAAGTGAGGGAACAACCTCACTAAGCTACGACATTCAACTGAGTGATGTGGAATGATCCCCCCTGTGGAAAGATCATGGCAGCTGGGAACATGCAACCTGGGAGGCTCCTGCAGAGCGCTGATGGTAGATTTTTGACACAGGTGGTGGGAGAGCCAGCAAGGAGAGGTGTGCTGCTGGAGCTGGAATTAACTAAGAAAGAAGGACTTGTTGGGGATGTGAAGGCTGGGGGCAGTCTTGATTATGGTAACCATGAGATGGTGGAGTTCAGGATTCTGTGTGGAAGAAGCAGGACAGTAAGTAGGATTCCCTGGAATTCAGGAGAGCTAATTTTGGCCTCTTCAAGGACCTGTGTGGAGGAATCCCAAGGGCTGGGGGCCTAGAAGGTAGGAGGGTCCAAGTGTTAATATACACATRTCACTTCTTCTAAGCTCAAGACTGGTGCATCCTTTTGAGGAAGAAATCAAGGAAAGGGGACAGGAGAACTGCATGGATGAGCAAGGAGCTTCTGGCAATATTCAAACAGAAGAAGGAAGTTTATKAAATGTGAGGAAAGGCATAGGTCACATGGGAGGAATGTGAGAACATTGTCAGAGTACAAAGCGATGAGACAAGAAGGGTCAAGGTCGAGAAGGGCTGCTTCTTCTTCAAGTCCACCAGCAGGAAAAGGACACTGAGGAAAACAGGGACCTGCTGCTGAATGAGGCAGGTGCCCTGACGACAAAGGATACAGAGAAGGTGCAGTTACTAAATGCCTTCTTTAAGTTCCTACTGCTAAAGCCAGCCCTCAGGAATCCCAGACCCTGAAGCCAGGAAAGAAAATCTGGAGACAGGAAGACTTTCTCTKGGTCATAGAGTTGGGTTAGAGATCAAGCAGGAAAACTTGACAGCCACAAATCCATGAACCTCAATGGGATGCACCCACGAGTGCTGAGGGAGCTGGCAGATGTTATTGCTGAGCCACTCTCATTCATCTTTGAAAGGTCATGGAGAACAGGAGAGGAGCCTGAGGGCTGGAAGAAGGTCAAKGACACTTCAGTCTTGAAAATGGGCAAGGAGGAGGGCCCAGAAAACTCCAAGCCAGTCACAGCTTCACCTCAGCCACTGAAACGGTGATGGAATGGCTCTCCCTGGTTGTCATCTCTTTKCATGTGGAGGGAAAGAAACTTATTGAGAATGATGAAAATGGATTCACGGAGGGGAAATTTTGTTTGATCAGCCTGGTTGCCTTGGATGGCATGGCTGCCTGGGCACGTGAGGGGASAGCTGTGGATTTTGTCTACCTCRACTTCAGCAAGGCCTCTGACAGTTTCCCTCACAGGTAAATATACTTAATTATTCAATGTCCTGTTGCCTGACTTTTCTATTACACCTTGAAAATACACTTCTGTGGGTTCAGCATTTGGTCGAAGAAAGCAGAATTGCATTTTTGTAAATACTGAGTATTTATCCACCCTGCAGTGCTCTGARTTCTCCTGGACAGCGAGCCTCACTGGGAAACTTAAATCCTCTGAGAACAAGTTCTGTCCCTCCAATGAGTGCAACTATAAAATAGCCCCACAGAGATCATCCCCATGGCATCAGCTTACTAAAGGAAAGCAAAAGCCTCCCCAGAAATAACTGTGAAGCAATTGTGTGTACTTTTATCTCTCTCTGTGGGGCAAATTAAAATGTGTACTCATCAAGATGAATTCTTTGTGAATTAATAGAGACCTTAAGTATTGAAAGATAACATGAGTGAAAGCCAGGGTAATCAAACTAGCTCATTTATCCCAAATTTTTGAGAAAACAGGTGTTTTTTCTTAATTTCTGCATCCCTCTTGTATACTGCTTTCTAGGAAGAAACATCAAAGCTCTACTCTTTGTTTTCACTAGATGCATAGGGCTATACAAGATGTGCCTGGGTATTACTGTTTTACCACCACTGTCCATGCAATGGAAAGTTTTCTATTGTTCAGGAAAGAAATGACATCTTTAATTTCCTACTTTAACAAAAATGGTGTTAATATCTTGATTATTTCTGTAGATGAATGAACCATTGGAGGTTTCAACATTCTTTACTGCGTTGCAGGTCACTTGTTTTGCTGGAGTAACCATAATAGAGAAATGCAACACTGCATGTGCTATGTGGCCACATATATATCCCACTGAAAAGTGATATATGAGTAGCATCAGCTGTGTCAGTGGAGCTTATACAGCAAGATTTATRTTTCTTACAGGAGAACTTGCTATAAATATACTTACAACCATCTACTCATGTTTTATCCTAAGAATTTATTCATAAATTTTAACAGTCAGGAGTGCAGGTAGTTGATAAGAGGTTAGAGCTTCTTTGAGCAGATTAGCCCCATATAGACACAATTTAAGAAAACCAGGTTCAGCTATAGCCCTGTATCACGAATCAGTGCAGCCTTCCTTAGCACCTGAAGTGCTGACTGTAGATATTCCTAATTGCAATGCATTGCAACGCTTGTTTGGTTTGTATCCAAGATGAAATGAACCTGTTCAGCGGCAGGTAATTATTAAGTGCACGCTGGAGAAAATGCGATTGGATTGGTTGCATAAACTAGAGTGTAACACTGTGTCTTCAAGCCTCAAAGAAGGGGCTCATTCTTCTTTCAGAAAATTCTTTTTTTGGCAATGTCTGCTAATATTTTACTGTTTCTGCATTCTGAGTTCATCCAAATCTTAATAATATGTAGTTTCCCTAAGCTACTCTTGTCAGCCTCACACYCTGGCTGTTCTTCTCATGCTGAACTTCTCATCCACTTATTTCACGTGCAWGGCTCAGTAAGATGCATGCATGGAACGTACATCATGTTTATTGATGTGCATTTCCCGGCTTTCCCTGTGGCTTGGTGGCACAAATGGCACACAGGACACACGTCTGCTGTGAGCTGACCAAGCAATGAGCAAACTGGATCATAGAAATATAGACTTACTGAATGGTTTGGGTTGGAAGGGACCTTAAAGTTCTTCTAGTTCCACCCCCCTGCTATGGGCAGGGGCACCTTCCTCTAGACCAGATTGCTCCAAGTCCCATCCAGCTTGGCATCGAAGACTTCCAAGGATGCATCCACATCTTCTCTGGACAACTTCTCAGAAGCATCAGTTCATGGGAGCCACAGTCAGAGATCATTAGAAACCGGTGACAGCTGCAGTCGAGGAATTCTGTTTCCTTAGCTTCAAAGGARGGAATGAGGCAGAAAGCCGCCGTCCACACAGCATGTATTCCGCTTACTTGCTTTCTAAGTTTTCCATCACACCGTTGACATCAGAGGGACAGCGTGCGGCGTTAGCACTGCACAGGCTCGCTTCAGCTGATGGCTCCCTCTCGGCGCTTCTGGGCGGCCAGAGAACGAAGAAAGCGCCGAGCAGCAGGTGACAGCCCTCGTCTAGCCGGCGAAAGGAGAGCGGGCGGCAGGGAGGAGCGCTGGGGCTGCCCGGTGCCCCGCTGTCCCTCAGCCCGGGCCGATGGCGGCGGTCAAGGGCAGGTGAGGCCGGGCGGGCTCCCCGCTCCCCGCCCCGACACCTGCGCGGCGCCACCCCGGSCCAGGCGGGGCCCCGCCGCCGCCCTTAAAGCCCGGCCGCCCCCGGCACCTTCCTCCTGTCTTTCCCTCCTTTCCTCCTGTCTTTCAGCCCCGAGCGCTCCGGCGGGACCGCGCCGGCGACATGGGTAAGTGTGGCGTGCGGGATGGGGCAGCCCGGTGTGGGGATGGCGGGTCCCGGCCCGCGGGAGGGACACAGCCCCGGGATGAGCACCGAGGGATACTCAAGGAGTTTCCCTCCGAGCCGGCTGATGGTGCCGGGCTGTGAGCTGACAGCGTGCCCAAGGGGTCCCGGCCGCTCGGGGCTGGCTCTGCTGCTCCGTGTGGGWCTGAGGACGCCCCCGGGCACTGCTCTCTGCTCTCCCTCTTCCTCCGGGGCAGCTCTCCCTCTGGCAAGGCTGTATCCTGGTTTGTGTGACCCTGCCTTGAAACCCGAGTGAGAGTCGAGCTGTGGTGCCTCGGTCTCTGTAAGCTCGCTGAGCTGACCCCCTGGCCGGTCGGGTTTATCCTACACTACACTTTTAGGGCTTAAAAGAGGAGCTTAAGATTTGGGCACAAGTTTAATGTGGTGYTTCTTGCAGATGTTAAACAGTGCTGTTTCATTGAGACAGTGGCTGTTGACCTAGTGGCTTTTAAACATACAGATACACAGCTTGAAGATTCAGATAAGGGCAGGACCCATTTAGCTAATTAATCCTGAAGAATTTTTTTTTTTCTGTCTAAACTGGAGCACCGAGTAGTGGAGGTATAAAAAAAGCTTTTTTTGGCGACATATTTCTCCACTGCCCCTTGTTGGACCTTCAGTCCTGCAGTGTCTGAGCACATTGGCATCTCTTAGCAAGCAGTTCCTGGGCTGGAGAAACCTTGTCTCACTCAGGCAGGGAAGGATCCTGAAATGCCCACCCTCCACCCCCGCCAAAAAAACCAATCCAAGGAAGTGCCATTGCATCTTCAGTAAGAAAATCTATGTTCTGGGGACCAATAACAGTAGTAATGAGCAGGYAGAACTTGTCAGTGGTGCTGCCCAGGGGTGAACTGTGGTCTTGCTGGCTTGGGCAGACAACCAGGAAAATGGTGATAGCTCTGTGAAGAGAAAGAMATGGGATGCAGCTGTGTCTGCTCATTTTATATCAGGCTGGCTGCATTGTAGATTTTCTTAGATAGTTTCTGTGCAGGTGTTTTTCTGGAATAGCAAGATGTGAAGCAGGGACTCCTGGAGGGGGATGTCCTGATGCTAGCAGCATCCCTTTGAAGGTGCTGTAGGGCTGCTCCAGAGAGCAGAGGCAACAGGCTTGTCTGTGCCCCAGGTCAGGTGTCAGGACAGCAGGCTCGCTCTGGAGGCAGAAACATCCCAGGTGACAGTATGGGTGTATACAGACTCATTGTGGCCACAGACAAGAGGTGCTTCATGCGGCATGGTTGTTGTGATGGCTGCTTGGAGCAAGGCAGTGTGATCCCATCTCGTGACATGGACTGTGAGCTGCAAGAGCTGCAGCATCCCRCTKCCTCTGTGAYTGCAGGGAGGGAATTGCACTGTGCRGAGGGGTTGGAGCTGTGAGCCTCCCCCACCTGGCCTGCAAGATTGGGAAGGAAAGAATGGCCCACTGGTAATTATTTAGATGTGGTGCTGAAGGCAAGGACTGAGTGGCTTTTGATTTTACATGTATTTTAAAAAAATTAAATATCTTAAGGGAATATAGAGTGCACAACTGTTTAGAGCTTTACACTGAAAAATGTGGAGCTTTTCAGTATTTTATGGTGAAAATGAGCAGTTAGGCAGTTGATTTTTTAAGGGGAAAGAATAAGAGGGGCTGAAGGTTGCCCCAAAGAGGGACTGCTCCAACATGCCATGAGTAAACCTCAGATTTAGCCCTCAAAATGTTGGGTACTCTGTGCTTGTAAGTTTAACCCTGAAGCTGCCTCTCCTTCTACAGAGAGGATCAGGGAAACTCCAGATAGCATTAAAGCCAACCTTTCAACACAGACACCCTGGAGTTTCCCTGATCCTCTCTGTAGAAGGAGAATAGAGGGGTAAAGTCAAAATGTTTGAGAAATAATAGTGTGCACACTATTATTAAACACAGAAGTCAGATGATCTTGTCAGAAAATATTGCCTCTCTGATGTCCTCTGTGTAAGGTTKCTTGCAGAGATGATACATTTGCCATCAGAAAAGCAGAAAAAACCCAAACCCAACCARCAACAAGATCCTAGATATTTTTTGCCCAAGGCTCAGCTAACAGACAGGAGTGAGCTGCCCAAACTGATCTTCTCTGTACAAGTTATGAAAAACTGACAGTATGACGCATGCATGCTGGAAAAGCCAACAAGTGGAAATAACCAAGAAAGTTTTATGATAATAGGCTATGGCTAACACCTGGGTATCCTTCAGTGTGGWTTACTCATGTGGGYTGTGGRAAGSACATTGCCAAAAACTTTAATAACTCATGTACYTGCATGTGTCCTGAACTGGCTGTGTTAGCACTTTCAGAATGTTGCCTGCTCTCTAGGAAAAGATATTCTTGAATCACCTGCATAATACCACTGTCTCTGTTGTGAAGGCACTTGTCCACAGCAGTGAAGAAAAGAATTGGAAAAATTTGTTGTAGTGATTTCTGAAAGTTACTTTAGTYAGCATTATGTCAAACACTGTAGTGTTGCTGTCAGCTGTTTTCATCTGCTGTGAACTATGGACTAAATAATGATTTTAATAAACATACTTTTCTTATGGAGATCTATTATGGGCACACTTGATTTACAAGCAGGGATTTCAAAGTTCACATCTTGTACTTGGTCTTATCTTAATGATAATGAGCTTGCTCATGTGGTTTTATAGAAAATGTTGACATCCACTATGTGGGCACGGGGCCTTTATCTGACACAGTRAAAGCTCAGCCCTCAAGCCTGTTCCCTGAGCTGAGCAAGCCTTGCAGGGCTTTGCTTTGAATGCTGCCAGGAGTGGAGGGTCTGCCAAGAGCAGCTGGAAGTGACTTCGGGGCTGCAAGCAGCTGTCTGCTCTTGCTATCCTCAGTGGAACCCCTTGTGCTTCCAGGTCTTCCCRGGTTAATATTCAAATTATGGGAATGCCTGCTGATGTGGATCACTCAGTTGGGCTGTATATTCGGTCCTCTGTAAGTCCCTTTTCAGGACCTGACCTCCATTTCTGRCAGGGCATTTTGAGTCTATTCCTTATTCTTCTCTTGCCTTTAGGGGAACATCCCTGAGATTGTAACAGGGTTTGTCATCTGTGGGTGGCTGGTTTACCACCACATTTGATGGTGTGTGGTGAGCAGCCATGGGATGCTTTGACTCCTCAGTATATTTGAGCTTCTCCTGGGAATGTATGAGTTTATGTAGACCCTGAAAAAGCAAAAGTTAAGGGATGTTTTGCCTAATAACTATGCAAAATATCTCTATGATAAACTGAAAATTTACTCACCCTGACCATTACCCTGTTTATATTTCATTATACATTTAGAGTTGAACCTTGTTGAATATTGCATCAGTTTTAAGGAAGTATTACTTGTTRGTTCCCATTAACTTGTATTTTGTGTTTTTTCCCTCCACAGGTGCAAAAACTGATGGCAAGAAGGTAAGTATTGTTYTTCCTTATAAAAAGTTGCTCTACTGACTCTCTTTGGGGTACATTTTTCTGGTAATGTTAACAGTGCCCAAAATATAAATCACCCTGTAAACRTACATTGAATGTATACAACAATGACTCACTGGCCAACATGTGCCAAAGCAGCCTGGTAACTTATTAAATTCTAGCTAAGCATTAGTTTGCTCATCACCCTGATAAAATGTCTCAAGAGCCTTTGCTGACTGAGCAGACATTGGCAGGGAGGAGATTGCCACAATAAGGATGGGCTCCAGGGACCAGAGTTATCATCATCCTCTGCTCTTGAATCTTTGAACTGTTAATGACATGTGTCTCAGCAACCCTATCTCTGCCTTCACTTTTCTTATCGCCAAGGTTTTACTCCACTGACTKTCCCTCAGTTTAGTGACTTCCTCAGCAGCCAAAGTCAAAGCTGTGCAGCAGGGTGGTGGCATCCTCAGGGCAGAGCAAGGTTGCAGAGGRCATTACAAAATATGACCTTCAGGTTACCTTTTTGGTGGTGTGTCTGGTGCTTCCTGACCAGGGAGGGTAACAGCAGAAAAGGTTTTGGCAGATGTGGTATGSGCACATGTGCACTGTAACAGAGAGGACAGTGCAAAATGAGGACAAGTATACATCATACATTRGCCAGGATTAATTGCAAAGTCTCCTCTTGCTTGTAGCTACAGTTCAGGGACAGCCAGTAAAAACCCAACAGAAGCTGCTATGCCCGTGTGGGAATGCAGGAGAGCTCCACCAGGCACATAAGCACTAGTGGCTTGAAGGAGCAATCCAGCTTTGATGGATTGTGACCTCTCCAGACCGGCACATGGCACTCTCCTATAATAAGTTGTTGGGTAGGGTCATGGTGTAGCACTGGGAAGATTTGTGAGAACCTTGAAATGGTCCAAAGATTTTAGTGATGTTTTGTGAAATTCAGGTGGTCCCCACCAGCTCCTGGACCAGGACTGCTCTATCTTTTTATTCCCTGWAGGCAGGACAGACATGGGGAAGTCTTTGTTCTGMTTYAGGAASAGACAYTCTCTCCAGATGGGCYATTCCCAATWACAAGTYATGCAGCCTGGGTTAAAGTTTCAGWAWCTKATTTAACAAGTGCTGAACCAAAAYTTCAGAKTGMATCYCTCCATCCCATAACCATTTGCATGGCTTAGGGRAATGGTGTGTGGACAGGGCAGGRAGCATTCTTCTGTRTGAACTCCAGTCCACCAACACCTGTGTCCAAGTTGGGAGTAGTTGTCCAAACCTCCTGCTGCCTTCAGCTGTAGGAAATGGGCAAGTGAATTTTAAACTTCAAGTGAATTTTACCTAATTTTGGGATACATGTGAATGGTCTTCCTTTGGAGATACCTCTTTCTGCCCTTGTGATAAATCAAGAGTGACAAGTTTAGGACTCAAATTTTGCATGCTCTAAAGCTAGAGGAGTCCCTCCTGGCRCTTGCCTCAGCTGAGATTTGGTTCTTCCAGGGAAGCCTGCTTATCAAACCATGGGTAGGATGTGCGGTGTGTACTTGGTTGTGCAAACAAAGCTTAGCGCTGTTCAGGCTGCTCAGGCATCATCATGACTGAGTCAGAGAAGTCAACAATGCTCCTGCCACTCTCTTATTTTCATTTCTTTTGCAGTATTCCCCAAAAGCCTTTTGTATCCCCCAAGTCTCAAAGTGTTGTGTTGTGTTGTTTGCTGAGGCTTTGCTGGAGACACTGGCTCTCCAATTTACTTGTGTCAGGCATGATTTCCCCATTTCAGWTTTTTTCCTTTTGATCTGCAAAGTTAACGTTTTCCTGCTTCACGTGAAATATCGATTAGTTTAGTTCCTTAAACCTTTGCAATCCAAATGGTGCCATTTTAAAATTAAACCGCATCATGGAGAAGAACTGTTTTGCCTCTGGAATGTTCTGAAACTTATTTAAAATCTGATTCTTTGCTACTTGCAGRATTAAAACCTAAAAAAGTTTAAAATTATTATGTTTAAACTGCATCCCCATTAATTTTAATAGAAACTATATACTCATCCACTAAGACAAGTAGGTAATCAGAAGTTAAACTTCCAGTTCTAGTGACCATATCAGATTTGTACCTGATGTGTGCTTTTTACCCTTTGTCTTAATGGCATGAACTGTGACATGAGCTGCATGATAGTGACTATGGACATTCCTGTTGCAGCAGATGAAGGCTCAGTGATTYTGGCAGCCAGAGCCAAGCCACTTTAGTTTAGGAATAAAGTATGATTTCTGAAGAAATGAAGGATTTTTCATCAAGGAGAGTATTTTTAAGGATAAGGAGTTTTCCTGAGAGATTTGCTTGAATGAAAAGTTTAAATGTTTATCTCTCTYAGCTACCGGTGCTTAAAAAGAGCCCCACGCTTCTAACTGGTGCACTGCRGGAGTTTGGCATGGTGCATTTTTTGTTGGCTTTGGGCTTTGATTTTTTATTTTTCCAAAACATTGGCTTTTTGCATATTTTTAGATACCAGACAAGATTGCTGTAAGGGTTAGYTGTTGGAGACCTCAAATGTATGCAGTGCAACACTTGAAGGTCATCTATAGCATTGCTAAAGGGCAGATAAGAAGTGTGCAGACCACTGGGGACCAAGAGGGGAAAGTGAGAACTGACTCTTGGTTCAGGTGACCYACTGTCACCCCACAGAAGGTTGTGCAGCCTCCAGAGCCTGAGTACTTGCCCACTCCCACTGAATCCATGCTGAGCTTGCTTAAGCTGTGGGTTGCAGTGAAGGGGGTTAGTCTGGGTTGCAGGGCTCTGAGCTCACCTTGTCTCTTGCCTCCAGTCACTTGCCTCCAGATGCTCTGCCTTCCCTGTGAGCGTCTTCTTCATCATCATCAATGAGTTCTGCGAGCGGTTCTCCTACTATGGCATGAAAGGTACGTCCCTTGYCTCCTCGTGACCATTACCCAGGCTTAACTTGAGTTTGTAACCTGTTGTTTTGTTGTTCTCCCTGCAGCTGTGCTCACTTTGTATTTAATATATTTCCTACGCTGGGATGAAAATGTTGCCACTGTCGTCTACCACTCCTTTGCTGCTTTGTGTTACTTGACTCCACTCCTTGGGGCAATCATTGCGGACTCCTGGCTGGGAAAATTTAAGTRAGTGTTTCCTCAGAAGGCAACCAAAGATCTTGAAAGCTCACCTGAAGTCAGTGTTAACTTAAGCCATCAGCTCTGGTAAACAGCAGCTTCAGAACTGGTGTTGGCTACTCCAGGATTGTTTATTTTATTTCACCAAAGCTTGAGGTTTTAATTGATTCATCTCAGACTTGAAACTGCACTGTGAATTAACAAATGTTTCCGTTCTGCTAGCTGGTTGAGGGTAGCAGCATGCTTCCCCAGCATGCTGCATGTTTTTCCTCTCACCTAGACAAAATGTAAGATAAACTAAGGAGTGTATTACCAAGCTCTGAAAATACATACCAGAGGTTATAATTACATAGGAGAGTCTCTTTGCCTGCTGCAGGTGGCTAATGAAATAGTGAAYTACTGCTTTATCTGGTGTTAACTGGGCCTTAGAATAAGTTTTAAAATACTGTGTGATTTCAGAATTGACAGATGAGTGAGAGATCTTACTGAGTAGCAATTCTTTCTTTAAGTGAGGTCTTCTATGTTTTTAGCTCCAGGCTAGTTAGGAAAGTGCCACTGAAGTGCTTTGAAATGTAACCAGATTATTTCCAACAGCTTTATCTCACTCTCCTTTATTCATGTTTTGATTCTAATAGTGTTTACTTTGCCTGAAAAAAAGCACAATAAAGATTTTATGGGGGGTTATGAGCCATGAATGTAAGCGGGCTTGCCAAAGGTCTCCCAGAGATTAGAGATGTGTTGTGCAGTCAGCTGCACTGTCTTCCCCTGCACTGATGGCYCCTGGGAGCCCAGGGCTGTGGCCATGGCCTTGTAGGCTCTGTGCAGCAGCTCTGAGCAGTGCAAACTCGCTGCAACTCACTGGATGTCTTGCAGATTGCAGCCTCAACATACCGTGTGMTTGCTTGTTTTGATGGTGTGGTTTATTTTTAAAATTTATTTTGGCTTTTACTTGTTTYATCAAGGTGAAACTTTGTAGACATTGCAAATTATAACAAAAATAATAGAAATATTTTGGCAGTGRCGTGTGGGCAGATTTTTATAGTAGCTTCTGAGAAGTTCAGCCCATAACTTACTGTATCTRTTAATTGTTTTCATTACCATGAATCTTTAAAAAAAGCAAAAGTCTTCATTACCTGTGTAATTACCTGTGTGCATTTTRTGTGTGTAATTGTGTTGACATGTCTAAGGAAATGCATCTCCTTTCTTGACAACAGGACCATTCTCTACCTGTCCATAGTCTATACAGCTGGGCAGGCAATCTTGTCTGTGGGCTCYGTAAGTGAGCTGACGGATCACAACCGGGATGGCCTTCCTGATAATTCAGCACTGCACATGTGAGTTGCCTTGTACATATTTTTTTTTTTTTCTCAGGCTGGTGAAGGAAGGGAAACTTAAATTTATGCTACTTGAATTTTAGCTGTCTTTCAACTAGTCTTTTATGTATACTTTAAGAATGAGCACAAAAGGATTTTTTTTCTATTTTCTCTTGTTCCAGTGCTCTGTCCATGGTTGGCTTGGTCCTTATTGCCATTGGTACTGGTGGGATCAAACCTTGTGTGTCAGCATTTGGTGGAGATCAGTTTGAAGATGATCAGGTAACAATGTCTTTCAGATTTTCRGCCAAACTGCTACTCTAACTTATGTTTAACTGTTAAAGTACTCTAATAATATACATATTTAGACAGGTGCATTACTGCAGTGTTTTCCTGGGGAGCTGAAGGCGCAGCTAGTTAATTAYTTGTCTTGAACTTGGAAAACAGAGTTGCTGATTTTCTGATCTAGGCTCATCAATGTGGTTCCGGCTAAGCCTTTCTAAACATCTTTCTCTTTTTACTGTAGGAAGAGCAGAGAAGTACCTTCTTCTCTCTCTTTTATGTGGCCATTAATTCTGGAAGTTTCCTATCTACTATAATCACCCCAAATCTCAGAGGTAAGGTCACTTGTTTGTTTATAATCGTTAAACATCAGAAAAGGGGTGCTGGATTGCTGTCCAGTTAGGTTTAAATTAGCGTTCTGTTCTCTGACACACTGGGGTTATCGAGCAAATAGTCTTCAGTGTGTCACCCAGCTTCTCAGAGATGAGGTACTCTCAAACACAAACTAGTTGAAACCTGAATTGTCTTTAAGATCACAAGTACTACATCTGAGGAGACATGCTGGAGGTAACCACTTAAATGGCTAATGCATGTTTTAATTACACAAACGTACAAATATGTCACTCCTTCCAAAACCTTTGAAACTATCACACTGGAAAGAGTTGTATTGCTTCTTGAGAAAGGGAGAGAGAGCCTTCTCTTCTGGAAGTACAGACTGTTCTGAAGGGTGCCCATAGATACAGAGGTATCTATGCATGTAGAAACGCATTTATCCACATGACAAAGTAAATAATTTTTCATATTGTTAAACATGAAAGTTATGTTCTCTTTTGCTTGTAAAGAACAGCATGATCCTAAACAAAACCAAGCAATTTGCTAATCTATATGCATATGAATATCTGTGGCAAGCTTTTGCAGATAGTGCTGTATGGATGCACATGCCAGCAGTTTCAGGAAGGCTGTTCTTCTCAAAAGAAAGGAAACAGCATGTGAATTCTGGAATTACTCAAAAACATTGGGCTGAAGTCCTGGCCTTTGGATTTCTTGACTGAAAAAGACTATGTAGAAAAGTTTAAGATGTTTGCTTAATGTAAATTCTATTCTTTCCCCAAAAAAAGGAAGTAGAGATGCATAAAGCACAGCATGTAGTTTACTTCCTTGCTGATAGAGGGTGAAAGTTACCTTGGAAAAAAATGACAAACTGAACAGAGAGAAGTGATAAACTGTTATGCCCTGTAAAGGTTTAACAAGAAGACTAATACAACTAAATAGAGACATTACTTATCTGCAAGCTAACACYTTTTTTTCCAAATCATACTGTCTAATTCCCCTCTTAGAAGAAATATGGTGAAGAATGTAATCATTTTGTTTAATCTTTAATTTTATACTGCTAGTAGCTATGTTCATAGTCTGAGATTTGCATTCACTTTAGGATGTGTGCTTGAAGTCTGTAGAGTAAAATCTGTGACTAATGCCAAAGAGGGGAGGGGGCTGGTAATTGGGACTTTTTTTCAACAAGCTACCCTTACATCATTAGCATCTTTGCTTATGAACTTATCCCATAACTTTTGAAATCKAATTCCTTTGTCACTAATGACATTCTTTTGAGCCTTCTAGTATAATTCTTCATGTCTCAGAATAAAACTAGCTGTAAATTTCCTGTAAGGAGGTCCTGAAAGGCATTAGACTCTTTGGCCTGGAGAAGAGAAAGCTAAGAGGGATTTCATTGAAGTACATAAATACCTGATGGGAAAGAATGAAGAGTATGGAGCCAGGCTTTCCTCAGTGGCACCCAGTGTCAGGTCAAGAGTCAATGGGCACAAATTGAAACACAGGAGGTTCCCTCTGAATGTTAGGAAACACTTTTTCACTGTGAGRGTGACCCAGAATTGSYACAGGGCTGCCCAGAGARGTTGTGRAGTCTCCATCCTTGGAGATACTCAAAAGCTGTCTGGACAYAGTCCTAGACAAAGTGTTCCAGGTAGCCCTAGYTGAGCAGGGCACTTGGACCAGATAACACCCAGAGGTCCCTTCCGACCTCAACTGTTCTGTGATACATAATTCCCCTTTTCAATAATGAAAGGTAAGTTGGATACTGATCCTCCACTCTGAGGATGTCAGCAGACAGGATCGTTGTTCCCCCATGAGTTAACAGTGAATGCAAAGAAGAGAAACCATACGTAAAACATCAGAAGTGCTGACTGGGACTTTGATTTSATGTTACTTTTTATTTCAGCTTCGGAGTGTGGCATTCATGCAAAACAGCGATGTTACCCACTAGCTTTTGGCGTTCCTGCTATCCTCATGGCTGTTGCCTTGGGTAGGTGAATCTGTTGCCATCTTGTTGCCTCGGTAATTAGATTGTTACAATCATCTCAGAATAATGAAAGTGTGATAGAGATCTCCAGGTATTGACCTCTAACAATATCTGATAATTTCTGCAATTTTTGACTTAAATTTTTTTCTTAGTTGGAGAGGTGGGTGGGATTAATCTGAAGTACTCACTTTTACAGAAGAGACTAATTTACAGGAGAGTCTGATGGGGTTGGGGTGAGGCATGAATGTGTCTTTGAGTTCTTATATTATGTAAATTATTGCCTATGTTTCTTGGATTACGGGGGTGTACAAATAGATCTTTTGAACACATGGAGAGAGCTCTCAGAAAATGTGTGCTTTGGACATTATCTCTAGTCCAGATAATTGTATGAGGTAATACTCTATGAGGTAATTGTCCTGAACTGGAGAAATCCCATACTTGTRTGTCAATACTTCTCAAGTTATTTGTCTAAAATAGAAGCAATCTGCTGGTATTAATTTGATTTATCTTACTGTATGATAGCATGTGAATAGGCAATTTCATTGCTTCTTAGGAGGCTTATTCCCATCCCCTGATTAACTCCTTGGCTTACAATTTCCATACCAAATTATTTGCCACTATTTTAATTTAATCCTGAGTTGCTTTTGTTTTCTGTATCCATATTGTAGTTGTGTTCATAATCGGAAGCAAAATGTACAAGAAAGTTAAACCGCAAGGAAATGTATTGCTTCAAGTTTGCAAATGCGTTGGAGTAAGTACTGCTTACATTCCCCAAATCCCTGGCAGCAATTCTTAGAGCTTCTCTGTAAATGTGCCAAAATCAGAAATCTGTCTTAATTTGAGGAGGGTTTCTGAAGTTTTTTACTTTATTACAGAAGGCGAAGGCTTCTTACTGACACCTCCAGATTTAGGCTGTGTTTTAGTGTGTATCTTGGTTTATATGGGAATTTATATGCAAAGGAAGCAAAATATGGTGTCAGTATTATGTAAAAGCTTATGCCAGCTTCTGGGAATCATTCCTTACATATTTGAGTGCCTTCATGTAGCCCTGTAGAAAGAGACASACCTTGGCTTTGTCAAGAGCCGAGCTACTAGTAGAGCTTATCAGCAAAAAATTATTACTTATTAAAAGAATAATRTTTACAATGCAGAGGTTTATTGATCCCTGGTGTGTTAAGGAAGTCTGGGGGTTTACACACATCAGTGTGATCCAGCAAGGAAAGGAGTGGAATCTGTATGAATAGCACCGCATGTCCCAACTTTGCAGTGCCTCAGCTTTGAGATCATGAGATTTATTCATGTATGAGCTTCTTCCTTCTCCATACAGACCTTCCAGCTTTACACAGCCCAGCCTATTGCCCATCTTGTAAGCTCTGTCAAAGCCACATCTCTGTAGGTGACTTTGGCCATGACTTAGAGTGCTTCTCCTAAGGTCCAGCTTGGCCTTGCATGCTATCCCATGCAGAAAATCTTGGGAGTTCTTTGGGACTATATTAATGTATTTTCATTGACAAGSTGTGAGAGACACCTGTAAGATGCAGCTTCTCATAGTAAAATGCACTCTTGCAGCCATTCAGCTGTGAAAACCTGTGCATATGATTCTGCTCTATTTATTGTTGTACATAAATAAGTCTGAGGAAGGCAGATCTTCCAGYTTCTAACAGCAACCCACATTGACAGAGATTGTCTGAGCTGTTTGGTCCACCTAATCCCAAGTGCACGCTCTGCTGGATATGTAGTGTGAGGCCTTAAAAACAGTTTTCTCCATGGTGACTGGAGTAATTAACAGAAATCAAGTCACCTTTAGCACCCTCTAAACACAAGCCAGGAGCATCATCTCTAATGACAAAACAGTTAATTGCATTTTAAATATTTAARTGACATTAAACATAATTCTGTCTCTTCTCAGTTTGCCATCAAAAACAGGTTTCGGCATCGCAGCAAGGAGTTTCCTAAGAGAGAGCACTGGCTGGACTGGGCAAGTGAGAAGTATGATGTAAGTACTGTGGGAGCCTTCTCTGCTGTGACATCCCCTGACCCTCACTTCTCTCTGCCTGCTCGGGTCCATTGCCTCATGCACTGAGCAAATAATTTTGGGCCTCTCCATCCTTCAGTAGCTGATCAGTGCTCTCCTGGCTTTGCAGGCTGTTAGCTCAGCTCCTGCAGGAGAAAGCAGAGCTGTTTGAGTCAACATTCTGTGTAACCATAGGCTGTCCAGGGAAACGCAAGGGAAATGAAAAATTCMTTTCCCTTGCCAAATAAATGCAAACACTTAAGTTTTTTGGTTAGGAAAATAGAAAGAATTATCTTTTGTTCTCAACTTCCTGTCTCTCATGGTAMACTGGCCTCAAACAAAATATGCCTACAGAGGGGGAAAGGCAAATGGTTCTGCCTGCCATGGTTAATACACAGGGCCAATATACTTGTCTTGGTATGAAACATCAGAATTATGCTTTGGAATTTCAGCTYGAGTGGGTAAACCATGTGTCCCCTCCAGCCTCACCACAATTTCTTATCACGATTCTCAAAGCCTTGTATCCCATATTTCCTGATTGTCCCTGGTCTACTGTTGTCAAYGGTAGCATAAACCTTAACCTGTCACTTTTATTTTCCTTTTACCTGTATGCTTTGTTCATATGTGAAATTCCTCAGTTGCCTATGATTCCAATGCCTCCTTCCCAGGAAAAGAAGGTGGCACTAAGTGCTGGATCTCATGCTGCCATCAGTGTACATGCAAAGAGGCCCAGGTCTCTCTAACATCARTCACCTTTAAGCAGAAGCCCTCCCCACACACACAAGCAGACTTTGTACTATTTTAACAGAAATCATCAGATCCACCCACAGCATGCAAAGTTTAATGTGTGGCTAAACATTACATGATGGGTCTTTACCTGTTACTGTGATGTGAGCAGTAGCCTGAAACTCTCTTTTTTTTTTTTTTTTTTTTTT